>NC_087205.1:1608144-1618144 GCF_015104395.2 Macrobrachium nipponense | reverse complement strand
TATATTGATCATCATCCACCCTTCCCTCATCAAAATACGAAATTGCAGCCCTCTAGCCTCTGTAGTTTTTATTTTATTTAAAGTTAGAGTTAGCCATGACAGGCCACCTCTGGGTCTTGGCTGAAAGTTTCAAGGGCCGCTGGTAAGGCTCGTTCCTTCGGCGTATTTTTTACATTTTATGATTGGGCATTCGTGTGACGTCAGTTGAGGTGTGTTTTGGTGGTATTTTTTATTTTATTTTATCTTTTTTCAAGTGGAAATTGCACTCTCTCTTGACCGAGTGAAACATAAACTTCTGTGTATCCCGTAGGGAGGCGGGAGACGGCGGCAGCAGGTGTAGTTCCGTCAGTGCACCTCATGCGGTGCTCTGTAGGCATTATTGAAGGTTCTTAGCAGCGTCCCTTTGGCCCCTAATCGCAACCCCTATTATTCGTTATACTGTACCTCTGTTCATATTGTCTTCCATCGGACTTCCCACCCTCTCCTAACAATTGTTTCCCTTTCAGCGCTGAATGACCTCATAGGTTCCCGCGCTGCTTGGCCTTAGGCCAGAAATTCTGCGTTCCGATGGTTCTAGGTATGTTCCACTAGGGAAAATTCCACTACGGTAAGTTCCACTATAGGTAAATTCTACTATAGGTAAATTCCACTACAGGTAATTTCCACTGGCGTATTAGGTATATTCCACTGGAGAAAATTCCACTATAGCTAAATTCTCCTACTAGTAAGGATAATGAGAAGAATGAATACTTTTTAAAAGACTATTTAATCACATAATGTATCAGTTTCATATAAAGATAAAAATAACAGAGTACATAAGTTTAAAAAAGAAGTTGTAAAAAATCTTTTGGGTCTTTTTAAAAGGCTATTTAATCACATAATGTGTCATTTTCATATAAAGATCAAAATAATTTAGAGAACATAAGTTTTGAAAAAAAAAAAAAATATTTTATGCTAAATTGTGTGCAATACTTTTTAAACACTCCAGCAGGTTTTCGGAGTTATAATTCTCAACTAATCTCTTTGGGCCTTGCATCGATAATTTGATAGGATTTTTTTTTGGTTGTAGAGTCCCCCCGTCGTACATGAGCAATGTTAGTCTGGCTTAGGACCTCTTCAGTCTTCAGGGCTTTGCAAAGCTTCCACAAATTAGGATGTGTTGAAGTAACTGATGACCGCAAGGCATTGTGGAATCCTTCTACCGAATTATTTGCTCTTGGCAAGTCATTTAAAACTCGTTGACGCACATTCCACATATGGACATGAAACTTAAGAGTTTCTCTTCGTTGACGATGTCCACGTCCTCGTAACATGCCAATGTATGAATTTTCAAAATAAGAGATAAAGTCAGAAGGAATGCTATCGTCATCATTTAACATCGGAAAGCCCTCGACAACGTCATCAATAGGTAAGAATGGTAATGCGCAAAAGCACTTAATTTTAAGCTGAAAACGTGCATCCGTGTTACATCTTCTGCTTTCATCCAGTATACATATTTTGCGCCAAACACTGTCCCAGATGAAATACACACCCAACTGTTTCTACATCCGGGAATACTGATGCAAATGCATTATGGAGGGCTTGTTCAAAGTCCAATAGGCAGGTAAGCGGTCGACAATTTGGTCTTAAATTCAGCAGAGTAGACAAAACATGATGATAAGAGGCTTCTTTTATGTCTGGAAGTAGGGCAAAGAGTCTTGGCACACTTGACCCTCCAATGATGATATGTATTGTTAAAAGCTGACGCCACAAATGTGGACACACCTTAAACGTCCCGTCACAGGCCCAATTTTCCGAGTTTTTCTAGATCATCTAAACCATTTTCGGAGGAAAACACTAATATTCTGTCTGGGTCTTCTATGCCACTGTCAAAATAAAAAACAAGGATCCATTTTCCAAGTACTTAAATTCATGTGGAATTTCAAAGCCCGACCTACATACTGGGGGCGCTGGGATTCCTAAGGTTTGCTGTCTCCAGTTACGGATGTTGCGTGAAAGTCTAGGAAGCGTTGGCAAGAATGATTGTGCTTCCTCATCGAGATTTTGTAGAGTCGTAGAAATGACTTCCCGTGAAGATACTGTGCACATTCTCATTACATCCGATTTCATAGAATTAACTGCATTTCGGGCTATAACGTGGGCGCTGTTTGCTAGAATGAATAACTTCTGGTATACTGTAGTTGAAAGTTGTATGCAGTCTAGCTTTGCAACCATCATAAAAACGCTCACGTCGCCAATATATTTTGGTTTTACTGTTGTTAACTCCATTCTTTTCATATATGTAATTTTCTTCGTCGCAAAGCTTGCGTTTGTTCTTCTCTGAAGTTATGAAAGCTGCCATGACTGAGGGCTTCGAAGTTCAAAGATATACTGATTAGGAAATTTTTCTGTAGCTAAAATTATTTAGTGGAGTAACAAAGCATAAAATAACAATTAAATAGTTTACGCAACTCTAACAAATTGTTTACGTATTTTGAAATAACTACTTTTTAGTTTAATTATATACGTACGAGGTTGAAACAGTTTTTTTAGTTGTTTGTATATATCATAGAGAGAGATTTTTAAGTTTAAGCGGAGAGAGAGAGAGAGAGAGAGAGAGAGAGAGAGAGAGAGAGAGAGAGAGAGAGAGAGAGAGAGAGACTCTTTAGTGGATTTTACCGTAGTGGAATATACTGCAGTTGAATTTACCTATAGTAGAATTTACTTAGTGGAACTTACCGTAGTGGAATATTCCCCATTGGAATATACCGGTCACCGTTCCGACATCTGTGTAACGATTCATATCTATAAAACAGGAGCTTCGAACACGGACGTTTGTAGTCATTGCAACCACCAAAAGGTCATGTGACTGATTTTGTGGGAACCGGTGATGCCATGAGGGATGTGCGCTTCGTTGCCCTAAACTCGTGCAACTTTTTTAATTGCAGTCACTCCGTATTGACCCCGAAATGTATGGAAACGGTCTGCGAGTTGGGCGATTCCAAATGTTACGGTTTCCGCTTCGTTATATGACAGGTTTTTGTGTGTTCGGAGTTGGCAGATGTTTTTGAGGGTTTGGAATTAGTATTGGAATTAGTTTGACGAAGTGAGCAGCATGTTAATTCTCGTAATGCGAATTCATGAGCCAGTTACAGGAGGCGTAAGTTTTATATTTTATAAACGACGATTTAAAGAAAAGCGGTTTTAGTACTAAGCATGAAATGAAGGCATTTGTGAAAGTAATATTTTCAGTAAAGAAAACTTGACAAGTTCAATAATTTCGTTAATATCATTAATTGTCAAGTGACGTAATGTGAAGTTGGTTGCAGGTTCCATGAAAATCACCCTTGTTTGTTGTAATAAACTGAATGATGTTAAAATACAACAAAATGACCAACATGATATCAGTTCCTGTAGGAAAAACATAAAAAACCAAACGTTGATATTTCTAAATGCAAGGAACTTTCAAATTACAGTTGTAAATGACTTGTCAATTCCTGTCAAATTAATGACAGTCCAATGTAAACATTACTGTGGATCATTGTTGACATTTCTTTGAGTCGATTACCAGTGTCAGTGCCATTGACATGTAATAAATAATCCAGTTAATTTCATCAACTTCGTTACGTTCCATGGCAGCATTGTGGTCATCTGGACCCCAGAGGTTTATTGAAATAAAATATTTATTGAAATAAGATGATGGTCACAAAGCGTTAGTAGCATCTAGCTTTCAAAACTGGTCACCCATTCAAGTACTGTGTTCCTCATATCTTAATTAGTTGCAGAGTTCTCATTTCTTACCAAGGTTCTCATCGCGTAATGTAACATGTTGAAAAATATAAGTTTTGAAGTAAGTGTCCTTGGCTTGCCACTTAGCTTAATTCAAAGAAAATTCAATGAATTCAGCTGAAAATCCATCTTTTTTATTTATTTTTTTTATAATTTGGGAATCATCAACAGGATTGTGTAAAACAGTTATTATTATTGTTATTATTATTTTTTTTTTTTGCTCTATCACAGTCCTCCAATTCGACTGGGTGGTATTTATAGTGTGGGGTTCCGGGTTGCATCCTGCCTCCTTAGGAGTCCATCACTTTTCTTACTATGTGTGCCGTTTCTAGGATCACACTCTTCTGCATGAGTCCTGGAGCTACTTCAGCCTCTAGTTTTTCTAGATTTCTTTTGGGATCTTGGGATCGTGCCTAGAGTTTTCTGGTCTATGCTGCGGAGTTCTGCCTTCGTCCATTCTACTATTCCTGCGTTGTATCTGATTACTGGCGCTGCCCATGTGTTTGTTATTATTATTATTATTATTATTATTATTATTATTATTATTATTATTATTATTATTATTATTATTATTATTATTATTATTATTATCATCATTATTATTATTATTATTATTATTAGAAAAGAAACCCACAAATCTACTTATAAGTAAACACGTTATACACAGTAATTTTGTGGATTTCTTTTCCACTCATCAGATGAAACTAAAAGAAGTTTTCGTTTGGTTCATTATTATTATTATTATTATTATTATTATTATTATTATTATTATTATTATTATTATTATTATTATTATTATTATTATTCATCAAAGTAGGGAGTTTTCATTTGGTACTTGTTCCGCAATAGAATCCCCCTGATCCCAACTCCTTGACGAGGTGGGGGGCTTAGGGATCCACTGAAGAGAGAGTATGCCCCTTTACGCCTACTCTCTCTGCTGTGGATCCAACTGAACATTGGGACCTTTAACTCCTTTACTCCTCCTCCTTATAAATTTTCCCCTTTCCCTTCTTCTTCTTTCGTTGACGACCCTGGCATGGTTTGGACTATTGAATTGACAGCTCTTTTTACTTGATGGAGGGTGGAGTTGGATGGCATGCCTCTCCACCCGTAAAACTAGAGTACCTGACGTGGTTGAGCGAGGGGAAATTTTTAAGTCAAGCCATGCCCACAGTGCTGGGTCCGATCTCATGGGACTGACGACCCTTAAGGCACTGTGGGTATGGCGTATATCCAGGTGAGGGACCCAGGGCAGTTACCAGTGTGTGTAACGGCATTGCCCCTCCCCCGGTTGGGCCTCCTTGGTGAGAGGGACCTCATCCTGGATGAAATTTTTGTAATACTATATATGGAGAAAAAAATTAACCTCGCAACGACTTATGGCATGGCAATGGACTGTTCTCAGGATAACTCAAATAATGAAAATCAGAGTGGTATTAAGACATTATTACCATACAATAAACCCAAAAGAAATAGATATCGCCAGGACCCAACCTTGATTCACTTTGATTCTCTCTTTGGGGAGTCAAACTGGTCAAGGTTTTTGAACTTAGAAGCTGACAAAGATATATCTTTATTAAATTTAGAAAATTACCTATTGAATCGATGCCCATCGCAAGAGATGAGCATAAGACAAATTAAAAAAAGGGAATGGTTGGTTGAAACAACAACCAAAAACCAATCGGAAAATTATCAATGTATAAAAATATAGATAACATAAATATAAAGGTTACAAGGCCATGATACAATGAACAGTGTGGCAAGGCACAGTAGTAATCCAAATCTTGAGGATGAAAACATTAGATAGATTAATACTTTTAGATTCATTAAAGAAAAAGGTACAATAATGTTTGAAGACTGCGAAGTATATGAGGTCCCAAGCAGGAAAGACAAAAGTCAAACTATCAAAATAGCCAAGATAAAGTTCAGTGGCCAAACCTTACCCTTAAAAATTAAAATGCTAGGATTAAATAGGGAACTAAGACCTTATGTTCCTAAACCTATGCAATGCAAGAACTGTTGCAAATATGGTCATACAGCAATTAAGTGTAGGAATATTTATAGATGTGCCTTTTGCAGCTCGCAGGACCATAAAACACGCTGGGACTGTGGCCAACCCAAAATACAATGCGCAACTGGAATACAATACTTACAAGCTCTGGAATAAGACTAGCAGAGGTTAATATCAGGAGAGGGATCTTCCAGGGCGACTCACTGTAACCCACTACTCTTCGTAGTAGCCATGATTCCCATGACAAATGTACTGCAGAAGATGGATGCTAGGTACCAACTCAAGAAAAGAGGCAACGGAATTAACCATCTGATGTTCATGGACGACATCAAGCTGTATGGTAAGAGTATCAAGGAAATAGATACCCTAATCCAGACTGTAAGGATTGTATCTGGGGACATCAGGATGGAGTTTGGAATAGAAAAATGTGCCTGAGTCAACATACAAAAGATCAAAGTAACAAGGACTGAAAGGATAAAGCTACCAGATGGAAACAACATCAAGCACATAGATGAGTCGGGATACAAATACTGGGAATAATGGAAGGAGGGGATATAAAAAACCAAGAGATGAAGGACACGATCAGGAAAGAATATATGCAGAGACTCAAGGCGATACTCAAGTCAAAACTCAACGCTGGAAATATGATAAAAGCCATAAACATATGGGCAGTGCCAGTAATCAGATACAGCGCAGGAATAGTGGAATGAACGAAGGCAGAACTTCACAGCATAGACCAGAAAACGAGGAAACATATGACAATACACAAAGCACTACACCCAAGAACATATACGGACAGACTATACATAACACGAAAGGAAGGATGGAGAGGACTACTAACATAGAGGACTGCGTCAACATCGAGAACAGAGCACTGATGCAATAAATGAAGACCAGTGAACACGAGTGGCTCAGGAGTGCATGAGAAGAAGGACTGATAAAGGTAGACAAAGACCCAAAAATACACAGACAGGAGAAAGACAAGCAGAACAGAGGAATGGCTTAACAAACCAATGCACGGACAATACATGAGACAGACTAAAGAACTAGCCAGCGATGACACGTGGCATTGGCTACTGAGGGGAGAGCTCAAGAAGGAAACTGAAGGAATGATAACAGCGGCACAAGATCAGGCCTTACGAACCAGATATGTCCAAAGAACGATAGATGGAAATAACATCTCTCCCATATGTAGGAAGTGTAATACAAAAATGAAACCATAAACCACATAGCAAGCAAATTTCTGGCACTTGCACAGAACCAGTACAAAAAGAGGCAAGATTCAGTAGCGAAAGCTCTCCACTGGAGCCTGTGCAAGAAACACCAGCTGCCTTGCAGTAATAAGTGGTACGAACACCAACCTGAAGGAGTGATAGAAAACGATCACGCAAAGATCCTCTGGGACTATGGTATCAGAACAGATAGGGTGATACGTGCAAATAGACCAGACGTGACGTTGATTGACAAAGTCAAGAAGAAAGTATCACTCGTTGATGTTGGAATACCATGGGACACCAGAGTTGAAGAGAAAGAGAGGGAAAAAATGGATAAGTATCAAGACATGAAAATAGAAATAAGAAGGATATGGGATATGCCAGTGGAAATCGTACCCATAATCATAGGAACACTAGGCATGATCCCAAGATCCCTGAAAAGGAATCTGGAAACTCTAGAGGCTGAAGTAGCTCCAGGACTCATGCAGAAGAGTGTGATCCTAGAAACGGCGCACATAGTAATAAAAGTGATGGACTCCTATGGAGGCAGGATGCAACCCGGAACCCCACACTATAAATACCACCCAGTCGAATTAGAGGACTGTGATAGAGTAAAAAAAATGATAATAATTATAATAATAATACTAATAATAATATACTTTATTTCACCTCACGGCCATATACATGGAGTGTACAAAATACAGACAGTAACATACACAATCTAGATATATGAGACATGATAAAAAAATGAATAATCGGCATTTATCCAGAAAATAGCTGAGGTAGCATAAAAGATTGACTTTTGTTTGTGAATGGTGGCTTTTACCAGACATTTTTTCATTTTACTTCCATCGATCTAACTTACACCCATTTTAGCTCACAAGGCAGTCCAGAAGTAGCATCGCTAAAGGAAGGTTTAATTAGGCACTGTTTTCCTTTTATTTTATCTGACTCTCTTTTGTTGGTCTTTATTACTCGCTGCTTTCGATATACATTCGTGCAGTTTTAATGGTAGTATGTCTCCAGGAAGCCTGTTTAATCTTCGTGTTGAAAATTAAGTTCATTCATGATATTTGTAAGCAGGTAGTCTTTTGACTTCTCTGTGTAGCAGAGTAACTCAATAATTAAAAGAAAATTTTTCTTTCTGACGTAATATTGGCAAAATTTTTAGCGTACTGTAATTAAACTGGCCCAAAAATACAGAGCGGTTTTATCGCTGGTAAAATTCTGTTATGTTTTAAGTCAAAGTGGAGCCTAGTCATCTAAATTAATTATTATTTTTAATCTCTTATAATGAGAGGACTTTACGTAGTATCAAAGCGAGCAAATTTCTGGTTGATATATATTTTTTTTTTTTTGTAAAAGTGTGCCTACCTTTTTTCACCAAATGGCAGACGGCCATCACGCAAAGAAAGAATTCCATATTCCAGAATTTTGCTTTAGTTCTTTATCATCCTCCCTTTCCTTTGTACATTAAGAAGACTAGAATTGGATTGCATTTTTTTTTCTTTTTTTTTTTTCCTGAGTGGTTTTTTTTCCATCGTGGATCTGATGCTTTTTTTTTTTTTTTTTCCTGAATCACAAAAACATGACTCGGCAGGTAAGGTTGCAATATATAGCAACTTACTCCCCACAAAGAGAGAAATTTGGACATTGTAAAATCCCACGTTTTACCTCTTCCCTTCAATTTGGCTAAAATGACTTTTTTCGACTCCAAAATCCTTCTAATGGGCATTTTTTTTTTTAAGGGTGGGGGTCGCGCAATCCCACTTTTCGAATCGAAATTCCCATATGTTACAATTCTATGCTATTCGTAGGAAAATTCCACCAAAGCAGAATCGACTATAAACAAGAAAAATTCCATGATAGCCATGACTAACTAAAAAGTTTGAACTTTAAGCGCTCTCTCTCTCTCTCTTCTCTCTCTCTCTCTCTCTCTCTCTCTCTCCTCTCTCTCTCTCTCTCTCTCTCTCTCTCTCTCTATATATATATATATATATATATATATATATCTATATCTAATCTATATACTTATATATCTATATGTATATATATATATATATATATGTATATAACTAGTATATATATATATATATATATATTATATATATATATATATATATATATATATATATATATATATATATATATATATATATATATATATAATATATATATACTATATATATATATATATATATATAACCCATAGGATAGGTAGGTCAAGTCATTTGTCATAAATTTTCGGACATACACTTGAATAAATTTTGGGTGCATGTTTTATACTTTGCCTTCTTGACATTTGTTTTTCAAGTGAATATGATTGTTGCATGTAATAATAATAATAATAATAATAATAATAATAATAATAATAATAATAATAATAATAATAATAATAGCAAGCGAATGTCCGGCACTTGCACAGAAGCAGTACAAAAAGAGGCATAATTCAGTGGCAAAAGCCCTCCACTGGAGCCTGTGCAAGAAACGTCAGCTACCTTGCAGTAATAAGAAGAATCTCTACAAGTGTAATGCTGCTGAAGTAGCCATTACTTTTAATAAAATATGATTATTATTATTATTATTATTATTATTATTATTATTATTATTATTATTATTACTACTAGCAAACTGACCCATCTACGATGGGTGATAAAATACGGGTGCAGAAGTGAAAAATTTATATGTACTATTTGTTCAGCAATATTAAAATAAGGGCGATTTTTATACATACCTACTACAGAACCTCTTTGTACACAATATTATCAGTTTGTCCACAACTTAATTTCAAGTTGGCAGAGTCAGTTGCTCTGCTCATCGACACATACAGTTGGCCATGCGTGAACATGGGTGACGGCAGAAACACACCAATACGATCCAAAGTCTGGCCCTGCGACTTGTTTGCAGTGAATGAGAAGGCCAGGTTGATGGGAAACTGCCTGCGCTGTAACTGGAACAGAAACTGGTTGTCCGAAGGCATCAGAGGAATCCGGGGGATGAATAGACG
>NC_087205.1:1585644-1603144 GCF_015104395.2 Macrobrachium nipponense | reverse complement strand
TGATCGGGAATTATATAGTCAAGTAAACCCATAATAATTAAAGAGATATCAAGTAAAAAGCTTAAAAATTAAAGAGATGAAGTGGATGTTTATACAGTAACGGTATATGACGTGTTGGGAAGTTAAATAATTGTATCGTGAAAATTTTGTAGTATATTTTAGTATTTTATATATTGTTTTTAATTTCAAAATACTGTATCGTGAGAATTTAGTAGTTTATTTTATTATTTTATATTTTTTAGATTTAAAGGCACTGTATCCTGGAAATTTAGTAGTTTATGTTAGTATTACATATATATATATATATATATATATATATATATATATATATATATATATATATATATATATATGTATATATATATATATATATATATATATATATATATATATATTTATTTATTTATTTCATTTATTTATTTATTAAATTCCAAGGCCCATTACTGATGGTGATATTCAACGTAACCATAATTCATGTAGTGCAACCTACATACATGCGTTCGCATACAAATGCAAGGCAAGCCTCTGACCAGTAGAGGTGGAAGTAACAGGACGAAAAAGGAAAGGGAAAAAGAATGGGTGTTGATACTGAATAGTGTTAAGAGCCACTGTTTTTCCCTTCCCTATTTTCACGCTATTTTCAGCTCTGTAAGGGCGGAAGTAAACAGATCTTTTAGGGTTGCAGCACATGGATTATGCGTAGAAAAAATAAAAAAAAATCATTACTGGGCCTTTGAATTAAGAAAAAAAAAAAAATACCAAAATGCACTATTACATTTGCAAAGGACGGAAGGAGGAAATGCGCAGGCCTGCCTCTTTAAACGCTGAAAATGAAAGGATTGAAACAATGACACACTCGCAGAGGTATTGGCAGTTGGGTTAGATTAAGTCGTCTTACGTTAAGGGGGTCGGGTGGGAGGGGGGAGTTCAGGTTGCTTTAGTTCTCTTTGTTAATCGGGAATAACGTTAGTGTATAATATATATATATATATATATATATATATATATATATATACGTGTATAGGTATAGTATATATGTATAGTATATATATATATGTATATATATATGTATATATATATATATATATATATATATATATATATATATATATCCACAACACTCAAGATTGATTTGTCCTAATTGAGATAGTAGGGGTAATCGCGCTGATCGTAAAGAGAGAGAGTGAGAGAGAGAGAGAGAGAGAGAGAGAGGAAGAGAGAGAGAGAGAGAGAGAGAGAGAGAGAGAGAGAGGAGAGGAAATCATTCTAGCCGTATTCGTGCTAAGGGAGTAATGGCTGATCGTAAATTATGCCAGACTTAATTAACTTGGTCGTGTATCTCTATATCTCTTGAGTCCGATGGGTTATTAACTTTGGATTTCGAAGGAATTTTTCAGGTTTCAACTAAGTTGGGCTAATCCCCGAAAGGTGCAGTGGAGATTATTTTTTAAAAATTAAAAGAGCTAAATTCAACATTTACTACTCTGTTGGCAGAAGCTTCGTAATTTATACTGATCGAGGAGTTCCATTTTGGGTAAACTCGAAGTCATCTTTAAGATTGCACCGGTTTTATGGGGGTAATAATATTTGCGTTATTGAGAAGAGCGATTATGATAATAATAATAATAATAATAATAATAATAATAATAATAATAATAATAATAATAATAATAATAATAATAATAATAATAATAATAATAATAATAATAATAATGAATAATAATAATAATAATAATAATAATAATACTACAGAAGATGGATGCCGGGTACCAACTCAAGAAAAGAGGCAACAAAATCAACCATCTGATGTTCATGGACGACATCAAGCTGTATGGTAAGAGCATCAAGGAAATAGATACCCTAATCCAGACTGTAAGGATTGTATCTGGGGACATCAGGATGGAGTTTGGAATAGAAAAATGCGCCTTAGTCAACATACAAAAAGGCAAAGTAACGAGAACTGAAGGGATAAAGCTACCAGATGGGAGCAACATCAAACACATAGATGAGACAGGATACAAATACCTGGGAATAATGGAAGGAGGAGATATAAAACACCAAGAGATGAAGGACACGATCAGGAAAGAATATATGCAGAGACTCAAGGCGATACTCAAGTCAAAACTCAACGCCGGAAATATGATAAAAGCCATAAACACATGGGCAGTGCCAGTAATCAGATACAGCGCAGGAATAGTGGAATGGACGAAGGCAGAACTCCGCAGCATAGATCAGAAAAACCAGGAAACAAATGACAATACACAAAGCACTACACCCAAGAGCAAATACGGACAGACTATACATAACACGAAAGGAAGGAGGGAGAGGAGGACTACTAAGTATAGAGGACTGCGTCAACATTGAAAACAGAGCACTGGGGCAATATCTGAAAACCAGTGAAGACGAGTGGCTAAAGAGTGCATGGGAAGAAGGACTAATAAAAGTAGACGAAGACCCAGAAATATACAGAGACAGGAGAAAGACAGAAAGAACAGAGGACTGGCACAACAAACCAATGCACGGACAATACATGAGACAAACTAAAGAACTAGCCAGCGATGACAATTGGCAATGGCTACAGAGGGGAGAGCTAAAGAAGGAAACTGAAGGAATGATAACAGCGGCACAAGATCAGGCCCTAAAAACCAGATATATTCAAAGTACGATAGACGGAAATAACATCTCTCCCATATGTAGGAAGTGCAATACGAAAAATGAAACCATAAACCACATATCAAGTGAATGCCCGGCACTTGCACAGAACCAGTACAAAAAGAGGCATGATTCAGTGGCAAAGCCCTCCACTGGAGCCTGTGCAAGAAACATCAGCTACCTTGCAGTAATAAGTGGTACGAGCACCAACCTGAGGGAGTGATAGAAAACGATCAGGCAAAGATCCTCTGGGAACTATGGGTATCAGAACGGATAGGGTGATACGTGCAAACAGACCAGACGTGACGTTGATTGACAAAGTCAAGAAGAAAGTATCACTCATTGATGTCGCAATACCATGGGACACCAGAGTTGAAGAGAAAGAGAGGGAAATAATGGATAAGTATCAAGATCTGAAAATAGAAATAAGAAGGATATGGGATATGCCAGTGGAAATCGTACCCATAATCATAGGAGCACTAGGCACGATCCCAAGATCCTTGAAAAGGAATCTAGAAAAACTAGAGGCTGAAGTAGCTCCGGGCCTCATGCAGAAGAGTGTGATCCTAGAAACGGCACACATAGTAAGAAAAGTGATGGACTCCTAAGGAGGCAGGATGCAACCCGGAACCCCACACTATAAATACCACCCAGTCGAATTGGAGGACTGTGATAGAGCAAAAAAAAAAAAAAAAAAAAATAATAATAATAATAATAATAATAATAATTTGCTCAAGTAATTTCAGCGCATATCCTGCTGATATTCACTACCATTTATTTAAGATTTCTGTAAATGTACCATTCTTATTTTCAGTGTCGATAATCAGTTCACACACACACACACACACACACACACTCACACACACACACACACTCGAAAAAAATAAGCAGAAGTTCCCAGAACACATTAATGAAGAACTTCGATATATTTTTCATCCGTGTAGCCTGCGAATAAGCTGCGGAGACAAACCAGGTATTATCGAGCCCCCTAAATTAAGCCGTCCCTTGCGGGTTTTATAAAGTCCTGTATACCTAAATTGAATATTGCCTTGAGGCCACGCAGGTCGACAAGTTTGAAAAAGACCTGGAATCATAATCGTCGTTATGGCATTCTTGGATGAATATAGAAGGGACTGAAATTACAAGACAAGTTGAACGTTTCTGAAGTCAGGATGCATTTTGAAAGACATAGAATCACTTCGTCAACCTTCCATAGAAGTGGAAGGATGAAGATATGCCATTAATTGTTGAAAGGGGTAGGAATGTTGATGTTCTATTTTGACTTATCTGGAAATTTGTCACATCTTCGTCAACGAGAGAGAGAGAGAGAGAGAGAGAGAGAGAGAGAGAGAGAGAGAGAGAGAGAGAAAGAAGATGAATGAGAGAGAGAGAGACGAGAGAAAGAGAAAGAAGATGAATGAGAGAGAGGAGAGAGAGAGAGAGAGAGAGAGAGAGAGAGCGAGAGGATTAATAGGAAAAAGCACACTTCCAGTTTCATCACTCCTAACCTGAAAATGGAATCCACAGCTAATTTATGCCAGAGACATGGAAATTACCTGGAATGCGAGAGACGTGAGTTACTCGAGGGAAAATAATACCACAAAATATACAAGATCATACGGTCCTATTCATGGCAGATTCCCTTTTGTGTGACATTTTCTGTTACAAGAAAGTAAATAACCTTCGTTTTGTCACGACATCAACATCGTCCAATACAAAACGGCTGGACCCTCATAAAGAATATATATATTTTGGAAGAGCGGATGCCCCAATCAAATTTTTTTTTAAATAAATAAATAAAAAAAGAGTATACCTCGCATAGCACAAATGAAATTCTGGCTTGCAACAATTCGGAAAGACATAATACCGAGAGAGGCGATAAAACTATACCTACGCGGCAAAAATGAGAGGAGATATACAAAAGGCAAAGGAACAATACTCCAACAGTTACAACAGACGTAAAAGGAAATAAACTAATCCGGTTTTTGTTGCGCCGTTCAAGTGCTATTAATTTTCTGCTTACGCCGGAGAATAAAGTATTTTGTTAAGCTGAAAACGCGCCCAATGAATGTCCAGCTGGAATAACACCGTCTTCTTTTTCTCTCCTCATTTTTCCATCAAGGTTAACCTCGTTGCTGTGACATCCGCCATTATTTTCAGGGGGTTCCAGTTCGTAAAAGACCGAATTGGCTTTGCCTTCCTTTGTGCACTGTTTTTATTTTTTATTTTTTTTACCGGCTACGATTATTTGCCTCTTCCTAGTAATTGAAATGCATAGAGTATTATCTGTATCTTTCAGTTCTACGTACAACTAATTTCTTTTGTTCTTTTTCCGTATATTATTATAATAGTAGCATGAGCAGTAGGACGCTTGATAGCGATTTTTTACTTAGCAGCTGATGTGAAGAAAACAATAAAGTAAAAAATAAAATTACGTTATTTAAATGCAAAGTCCAATTTGGCTAAAACCGAATGCCTTTAAAAAAATAATAAAAAGAGCAAGAGGAAAAATAAAAACATTACGTTTTTTAAATGCAAAGTCCAACTGGATTGTAAAAAGAAAATAATAATAATAATAACAATATAATGAATAATAATAATAATAAATAATAATAATAATAATAATAATAATAATAATAATAATAATAATAATTAATTAAAATAAAATTAAACATAATAATAATAATAAATAATATAATAATAATAATAATAAAAAAGTGTAAGGGGAAAAATAAAAAAATACGTTTTTAAATGCAAAGTCCAATTTGGCTAAAAACATTCGGTTAAAAAGAAAAATAATAATAATAAAAAAAAAGAAATAGGGTAAGAGGAAGGTTGATATGAAAATGGCGGAGTGGATGATATAGAATTTCTGAATACCTGACGTGACAAAATGAATTAATGATGTCGAAATACGATACCCTATTATACAGGAGCAGAGTAGGGAAATCAAATTATGCAGTCTCTCAATTGCAGGTGTGACTTATTTTGAATAAACTGAATTTCAACAGACCCGAGAGGATTGACTCCACTGTATTATAATGAAAGGGAAGCAAAAGAAATAATAGCAATAAATCTTATTCAGAAATATGTTTGAATATAATGATATACGATTAATTGGCTAGGTCCCCCATTCAGATACTATTTGAAACTTGAACGTTCGTATGCACTGATAATTAGGTGTCAGAGTTATTGTCGCTTGAAAGCAGGTCTTTTTATGTATATCTCGTTTTTCAGAGTTATTTAGAATTATCCTAAGTTTGATTATTCTCTCTCTCTCTCTCTCCGTCTTTCTCTCACTCAGAAGTTAGTTAGTTATGTAAAGGTAAACAATTATCCAGACAAAAATTTACATATAATTTCCATATTAAGGTAATGACTAATTATTCAATAAATATGCAAGTCAAATGATGTTCCAGTTTTTAAGGTAAATCATAATTTGATTACTGTCATGTCATTTGCCATGAATCAGTCCATCTATTTACCTGTCTGCTGTATATATATATATATATATATATATATATATATATATATATATATATATATATATAAGAATTGTTGTCTCTTACATAATCTTGACCTTTTTGGTACACGAATATTAAACTACAAATGCCGGAATAACTTGATATCCAAGGGATAGTGAAATTCCTTGGTATGAGTTATTCCGAAGTATAGTGAATTCCATATCAAACGATATAGGTGGTTTCTAATTCTGAAATAATATATATATATATATATATATATATATATATATATATATATATATATATATATATATTATAGGCAAAGAGGCCGCAGTTGATAAAGCAAACATTGGAAGAATACAAAGATTGGCAGCGAAGCTTCCACGACGTAATATCCTTCCTTGGTGACCCAGTGAAAATACCACTCGAGGCCCCTGATTGCTCTCTGTTGACTCTGCAGGAAGCACAATCTCCTGAACTAACACTCGCGCCTCCAAGATGCAGTTGACGTTCCTGCTAAGGAACCCCCTGGAAGGAGATTCCAGCCCCCTGGAAGTGAGATTCCAGGCCACCGATGCTCCTCCAGGACGCCTCGCGAATTTTTTTTTTTTTGGGGGGGGACGGTTGGCGGGTGTTTGCTTTGAGATTCTTATTTTCATCCTTGATTATTATTATTATTATTATTATTATTATTATTATTATTATTATTATTATTATTATTATTATTAAGGTAGCAAATGGAAAGTAAATGACGAAAAGTGTGGATGAGCAGACATGAAAAAAGTAAAGGGGGAAATATGACATGGTGTTTTTAAATCCACGTGCTGAAATGAAAGGCCTCTTATTGAGAGAGAGAGAGAGAGAGAGAAGAGAGAGAGAGAGAGAGAGAGAGAGAGAGGAGAGAGACTTCTACTCAAGTTATAGCGTTGATTCCATTTACGACAGGTACAAATGTTCAGTAACGCTAACGAATGCTAGTTTTTCTCACAAAAAGTACATGATTTTTGATTGACCGTCATGGCGAAGATTAAACCAAGTATTATTGTGTATTGATTATCGTTCCTTTGGAATATCCAGCGTATTCGGAACTGTTATGTCAGTTGTAAAAATTCACAATTAATACGGCCTCAAAATGATGCCTAATGCCTAATGTAGTATTCTTGCCGTAAAATTCGTATTATCAACGCCATTACCTTTATGTAAATAAACACATATACTTCTTGCCCAGTGCACCTAATTCCTCACTCTTTCCGGAGGATGAACTTCATGCTTACTTCCTCCAAGCTCGATAACCAGAGGATACGTAAACGTTATGAGCGCTCAGTGTTGCTTGAAGAGAATCTTAGTAATCTGAATGAAACTGTTCATTAAAACGCCAAGTTAATAAAATTTTAGCTCTTATTGAAGCGGAACTCGATGGCGAATCTGCATGACAAAAGGAAAGCAAAAACAGTATTTAACAAATAGCTGATATGATGTTACCTGAAGGAGTTGCCTACTATGAGATTCAGGGTCTCTGTAACACGGTTTTTTGGACTTTGCTCCTTGTCAAAGCATCGGATGTGGCTGAAAGTTGACATATGTATATTTTACAACCACACATTTTGTCAGCATTTATCAATAACCTAAACCCCATAGTTTTGATTTGTATAGAGTAAAAATAATCTAGCCGACGCCATGGCCAATGATTACGAGCCAAGAGTCGAAAAACATTCATTACGTAAGCAAGGTAAACAACTTTTGACGAAATGTTGCCCCGCCCATCCACCAGACAGAAACTCCATTGGCTCTGAAACCCAAAGACTTTATGAATGGCGGAACGATACATAGATGTGGGTGGGGTATCTAGCGTAGTAATACTACTGTAGCAGTAGTGCCGCAACAGCATAGCAGTAATATACATGCATTAAACATTTAGGCCAACTGCTGGGATCCTTGAGGATCATTTAGCACTTCTTACAACTACTCGAGAAATTAGTTTTTATGGCCAGAAGTTAAATTTTCTAATCCAACAATGCCCATGGTAGCCTTCAGTGTTATCCTGAATTATAACAAGGCGAACATGGGTGGAGCCTCATGAAGTCATCATTCTGACGATAATTATTGGTGAAGGTTTAAAGCCAATATATGGTACCGGCTATTTTATTTTCAGTAAATAGGTAGATAGCCAATAAATAAAAATTGCTTGACATTGGATATAGCAGTTATCAAATCAAGCTTGTCTACTATGTTTTTGAAAATTACCAACTATTCCCTACATCTTGTCAATCTGATTGTGACCTATAAAGTAGACTGTAATTTCTTAGGAAACTTATTTTGGGAGTTAGACTAATAATCGAAGTTTTTTTGCATTTATTAACATATTTTGTTGGTTTGTTCATTATGACCATTATCAGTGGAGAGGCTCCAGAGTTCATAAAGGTGTACTGCTTTGCTTGTATTTAAATTTGTATGTCATTATTGCCAGAGGTTTAGCCTTCGTTACGTATAGCCAATCATCCATCGAGAAAGAGGGAAGAAATGCTGTCATAAGTTACGTAACGAGTGCGTTCGAAACCTTTTCTCTGAATGAGTTGGCCCGTCTTCAAAAAAAGCCACTTTTACTTTATAAGTACCACATTTATTCAACCTACGTAATGTAGAATACAGTCAAAATTTATGTGTAAATATAATATGAATTCTGAATAAGCGTTATATTCATGAAATGCATAGATAAAAAGTTATTGCGAAAAAACCGTGTTAAAGAGGCCCTGAATCTCATAGTAGTATTTTGAGAAGAAGAAGAAGAAGAAGAAGAAGAAGAAGGATACGCAATAGAAGAAAACCCGCTAAAGAATAGGGTAGATGTTGTCCAATATCAAGGCAAGATAAAGCATTTAAGTATGAAGTGAATTCAAAAGCATTACCTAATATTGAGACGAGATAAAGCATTAAAGTGAAGGTAAATGTAATAACTTTACCTACTGTGTGTAGAGAAGAAGAAGAAGAAGAAGAAGCAGCAGATCACGCGGGAGCACTTTGCATTCTGAAGCACGAGACTGGGTGCGAGGGGGCCGCGGGAAATCATATTTTTGACATCAAACGAACCCTTATGCAAATGTTGCTGCTACGAGGCTCTTGTCGGTTCAAGAAACGTTCCGGCATTCAGAATGAGCGCAACGCGGAGCAGATGGTGCAGGAATTATACGCTATAAATATCCGTCCATATAAATATATTGCAACTGAGCAAACTGCACATTGAGCAGATCGCGGCACCAATTTTTCATTGTACTGTTGGATGAACTTGAAATTTCACAGAAGGGTGAGGGAAATCAGCTGTCATGTTTCAACATCTTGAGTCAAATTGGGAGGCGCGTTCGCTGCTCGTAATTGGCCTCGGTAATTCATACCCCCCCAAAGAGTCCTTTCCCAAAAAACCTAAATAACTATATTACACTTCCTGGGCAGATTTTTTTCTCTCTGATTCATTTCTTCAGATCAAAAGACAGTGATTGCAGAAAGGAAGCTGTCAATGTGCTTGCTAGACTCTCGTAACGACATGAGTTCATAAGAGTTAATATATAAAAAATTATTCTTGTTTTTATCGTTAAATACAAAAGCCAAGATATATCCAACACTTCTTGCAGACGTCAGGTGATGCCAGTAATCTGATCCAATTGTTTCAATGATACTACTACTAC
Organism: Macrobrachium nipponense; assembly: GCF_015104395.2. Lineage (NCBI taxonomy): Eukaryota > Metazoa > Arthropoda > Malacostraca > Decapoda > Palaemonidae > Macrobrachium > Macrobrachium nipponense. The sequence continues at coordinate 1,593,348 of NC_087205.1, read as the reverse complement.
TACTACTACTACTACTACTACTACTACTACTACTACTACTATTCATAATAATAATGATAATAGTGTTAGTAGAACTCGTACAAATAGCGGTACTGGCTTAGTAGCAGAGGAAGTGATCAGATTTTCATCGCTTGGCCCTATTGTTTGTCTGCAACAAGGAGTCTCAAAGGTTTTATTCAATTGGATGAGATCTCCAAATCGGGTCTTTGTAACGCGTCTTCTGGTTGTGTGTGCATTTCTAGAAGTGGTGTTTGAATTACAATAGGCACAGCTTTTGATTTAGTGATGAAATGACGAAGAGTAGCCCCACGGTGTGCAGTGTTTTTTTCGCTTACTCGGTGAGTAAGCTTACAAACTACTTTGTTGTCGTTTGTTGTTTTGGAGGTAGGAAAGGTCTATGGAAGAGCATAAAAGAAGTCTGATGAAGGTGTTTCGCATTGAGCTAAGGATACAGGTATTTTCTGGATAGGATATTTATGGTTTTTTTTTATTAGAATGAAAATGTAAGAAGTAAATAATGTGCGTCATAAACAGTACAGACAAATCATATCTCATACCGTATTTATTTTTGTTTTCGTTGGTGAAACAAGGCTCTATTTGACCGTAAATTTTAGCACATTTTAATTTACGTTAAAAGTTGAGAATATAATGTTTACAACTTATGCGTGAGGGGAATATTTTGCACGCTTCCCGAGTAAGCTGGCGGTCTGATTATGCCTTGTATTTTTTTATATTTGTAATTTTTTTTCTTTTTTGTTTGGGGGTTGTATCTCGTTTTATCCAACCTGTTGGATGATGTTTTTTTGTTGTAGTAGATGTAGCTTTAGACACTACTCACTGTGGAAGTGATCTCTCACAGTCGGTTAATTTGGTTCCTGTGTAATCTGTCTACTGTATTTTTATTATGTACATCGGTAAAATGATTAACAGTGACCCATTGTTTACGAGTACAGTGAGGGCAAGGTCATAGAATAGTTGGTGTATTAGTGACACGCAAGTTTTCTTTTAAATAAACAGGTTTACCTACAAGATTTGACATACTCTTTCGTCCTTAGATGGGATTGCATCGTTTATAACATCATGGGGTGATATCAAGAAATACTTTGGTTCACTGTATTGGGAGCCAGGTTAGGTCATTGAGAATAAAGCCAATCCTACTTAAACTGTTGCTGTATTGGTTTGGTTGACGGTAATGATATATATCTGTAGTTCAGACGGATACGTCTTTTGAATTGTAGTGTTGAACCCGTTTTGCTTTCTTTCAGTGTAAGCCTTCATCATTTGGACTTATTAGTTGTCATCATTGGGAGTTAGTTGTTGATGGTTAGATAGCTATCAGGAGAGAGAGAGAGAGAGAGAGAGAGAGAGAGAGAGAGAGAGAGAGAGAGAGAGAGAGAGAGAGGGTCAATTACTGCAGGAAATACGTTGAGCAATTATGAACCTCGCTGTATTCACCTTTGGCATTAAAGTATCTTTCCACTTTTTATTTGTCCATCCGTTTCCAGGTCTCTCTCTCCACCTGTTCCTCTGTGATGCCAATTTATTAAATTTTATAAATGAAACAAATCCTGGCGTGTCCACTTCATAACTAGACTAGATTTTCTGGATATAAATATGCATTGCAACTTTCTTTTCATCGTGTGTAATTTCAGTCTTTCCAACACTTTTTTTTTTTCTCGAGTAGATCATTTCTTTGTTCTTTTATATTGCGTCGCACGTTTTACTAAACCCTTTAGTTTATGGTCATTTTTACTGTCTTTTATTCTTTTCCCAATAGTTTTACATTTGTTTTTCAATGCGGGGTTTTGTTTTAGATTTTGTATGATTTATTTTCTCGTCCTCTCTCATTCCTTTCGTCTCTTATTTATTTCTTTTTAAATTTCTTTCCTGTGTCCTGTTCATTGAAAGTAATTGATGAATGATCGGAAATGAATTGGTAAGTCATTGTGGATGGAGAAATTCTATGCCATTAACGAAAACAATTTCTTCTTGAAAACACTGCTTAGAAGAGGGGCTAAATATAAGGGACATATATCATTATCTTATAAAATAACGGGGCACTAGGTACTGCTATCTGCTGCAAACATTAAGGGTGTGATGAAAGCGGCAAAGGGACACAAGGAGACAAGAGAGAAATGGTGTACAAAGAGAGGAATCACGACCATCTTCCCCACATGGGGTTAGTCGTCAGTGCACCTCATGCGATGCACGCTAAGCAACCCCTTGGCCTCTAGCTGCAACCCTTTTAATTTATTTTACTGTACCTCTGTTCATATTCTCTCTCTTCCATTTTCCTTTCCACCCTCTCTTAACAATTGATTCATAGTGCAACTGCGATGTCTTCCTCCTGTTACATCTGTCAAAACATATTACTGTCAATATCTGTTTGAGTGCTGAATGACCTCATAGGTCCCAGCGCTTTGCCTTTGGTGTAAATCCTATATTCTGTTCTATGGTAACCATCGAGAATGACGCGAGTTATTATTTTCAAAAATATTGCTTGTTATCTCTTCGTATTGATCTCTTTTATTGATCTGTTAATTGCTGCTTGTTTCTGTAAAATCATTCATAATCATCCACTGATTGGAAAAGTAAATCCACAGTAGTATGTCTGTGTGATTTTGTTATTTAAAATATATAAAATATATAAAGCAGAAAGCTTTCGGTGACCTGCACGGTCCTCCTTGTCAATCTAGTATACTTTTCCATTTTATTGACTCGTGTGATTATGAGTTTTCTTTGAATTTTCATCCACTGAGTGTTTGTAACGGAAAGTCTCCGCCATTGGCGTTAGTAGTGACCCCGTTAAAAGACAATAGTTGGAGTCGGATAAGAAATTTTGAGTCATCTGCCTTGTGATGAAGCAACTGCAACCTGTTGTCTGAAGGGAATTTGCATTTTGACCGAAGGGAGAATCTTTGCTGCGAGTTTACAGTCCTCACTCTTCTTTGGTATTACAATATTACTTCATTTTACAATCTGTCCTTTCTAGTTAGCAACGCTGTAAATCCCTTAGGTGCGCGCAGGCACGCATATCTGCCCCCTGATTAGGTTACCTTGTTAAATAGCCTGTAGTAAGTTGAGTTTTATCTGTTTACTGAAAAATTAAATGTTCTCGTGCGATTCATAAAGCATTCCCTAATCATTAGGTGTTCTACTGCTATGCATAAAGCATTCCTTAATAATAAGGAATTTTCCTGCGATCCATAAAGGAGTTTGATGTGTTATCAGAATCCAGATACTGTGGAGGTGTGATAGAGACTAAATGAACCAACGGAAATCATCGATAAAATAAGATGAAAATTGCTTTGAAAATGTAATATAAAAAATTTTTTCTACTGAATATCACATGCCTTACATTTTCAACAAGTTTCACGATCAGACATCGGATTCATTGATACAGATTCCTTTACGCAATTTACTAAGAGATATCCTCTAACAAACTCACAGTAAAGGGCATATCAGTCTTTTCTTTTTGTAAACTTTTAAAGGTTTTTGCAGCATCTGGGTTTATACCTTAGGTATTATCGGGTGAAATTTGGTACAGTTTCTGTACTGCAAAGATACGCCTTATATATAACTGAATATAGAAAACGATTATCACAGTGGAGAATAGCTGTTTCTTTTTGGCGGTAAGGAGGGTGGCGCTATCTTTTTCAGTATTTTCAGTATATACGTTGATATAATTACTATAACTCCTGGTTATGATGGCACTAAAGAGAAGTCCAACTTATGATAGACATACATCAAATTTTAGCGCTTCAGTGGCGTGGTCGGTTTGGTCTTGGCCTGCCACCTCGGTGGCCTCGAGTTCGATTCTCGGGCATTCCATTGAGGGGTCAGAGATGTGTATTTCTGGTGATAGAAGTTCACTGTCGACGTGGTTCGGAAGTCACGTAAAGCCGTTGGTTCCGTCGCTGAAGAACCACTGGTTTCATGCAACGAAAAAAACACCATACAAGCAAGCAAATAAACACAACAATTTTTAATAGTTGTTGAAAACGCCACAAGACGAGTAAGCAAATTTATATACAACGTCGTTCAGTTCTCCTTTATCTGAGGATGTCCCTAAGAAAATGATGAAGTTTGGGTATATAATTATTCCTCACGTCTATTCGTTTTTTGGGGGTCACATTTTAACTTTGCTGACAGTTATGTATTGGAAGAGTTTTTACTTGCGTTAACTGACCTCTACTGTAATAATAGTAGACAATTTGTCCATAAATATTTTTCTTTCTTTATTAACAGAGTTGAACTGATTCTACTGTTGACGTAGGCATCAATAATTCTGTCTCGAATGTCTTTGCCAGTGAGTTTACAAATATGGTGTAATTCTGCATCGACAGTATATGCGATACAGCGTGTTTCTCGGCTTCATTGGTATTTGAAAAAAAAAAGAATAAAGGGAGCCTCTGTTGGATCCACCTTAGACATTCAGGTACTTGACCGCTTTCGTAAGTTTGATGGGCTCAGAAATGCAGAACTGACTATTGTCATCCTTTGTGATAACACTCACGGGAAGGATGGGACTTGTCAGTATATGACAGTGATTAAACCAAGGTTCATTTTTTGTTAGAATTTAGGCTTAGAATCGTGTAGTTGCTGCTGGTTGTGGGTGTTGACAAGGACGTCCATTGTGTTCCTGGAATAGATAATGTTAATGGAATAGATGATGTTTAGGAAACACTCGCTCTTCTCTTCATCCATACATGAGTCGAATGCAGAGAGGAGAACCCATAACCAATCAGTTCAGATGTTATTAGAGTTCGTTCTTATATGGTTAAAACTACACCATCGCAGCTAACAATGTATTGATTGAACTTGGAAGTTTGTTCACAAGCGATGCGCTAACGGAACTAGTGATGTGATTAGCTTATGAAATTAAATCCGTTGTTAATCCTCTACGTTTTTCCAAAGAAATTCTCTCTCTCTCTCTCTCTCTCTCTCTCTCTCTCTCTCTCTCTCTCTCTCTCTCTCTCTTACTATATATATATATATATATAATATATATATATATATATATATATATAATATATATATATATATATAGTGTGTGTGTGTGTATTTATGTACACAAACACTAATACATACATCTGTACATGGACAGTGAGATACACATTTACGGTGGTAAGTCAGTGATTTTTATGGAAATACGTGTTGTGAGAAATGCATATTGTAAAATATCAGTTTCTAGAAAACTGGGAGAAATTAACTCCAGATAATCCAATCCAATGTTATTATTACCTTGGGTATACTATATCTTAAAAAATTGTGCATTGATATCTTTGTGCGTTATGCTTGTAGAATACGAGAAATTTATAATAATGTGATTGAGGTAAAAAGTCTTTTCTTAAGAGATAATTGTGGCCGATGCACGGAAAATTATTTTCAGATTTTTCCTCAAGATTTCACGCTTATGAAAAAAAAAAAAAAAAAAAAAAAAAAAAAAAAAAAAAAAAAAAACTTATAGCATGTCGTCTGTTCATATTAATAATTTTTCGGACCAAACTCCCTTCGTCATCAAGACCGATTTAGAGAAATTGGTGGAAACCTGCTCCATCGTTTTCATAAACCATTAAAATTTAATGACCTCGCCGCACGGGAGAAAGCCATCGGTATCCCATCGCCAGAGGGAACGGCTCGAATTCCCGACTGCTTGCGGCAGCATTGACCCCAGAAAAACGAGGTCAGAGGTCAGAGTTAATTAGATATTTCAAATATATTAATATACCATAAAGGGGATTTGGGTGGGGGGCTTCATGCAACTGAAGTGAGGGTTCTGATGGCTGTCTCCGTTTTCTGTTTATGACGAGGTTTATTATTTTCTACACACACACACACACACACCCACACAATGTGTTTGTATATAGGGAAGCGAAAAGTAACATGTAGCAAAAGAACAAATTAATCCACACACACACACACACACACAAAATAGAATAATAAGAGCGTGATAAAATAAGGCAGAAATAATTAAATTCCTTCGAAGTTAATTTTTTGCTTCAAACTCTTCTATAAGTGAAATAGCAACGCAAGCCCAACGATGGAGAGAGAGAGAGAGAGAGAGAGAGACGACGCCATCAAAAATGCATGCAGATGATCTTAGAATTTTAGAAACTTCCCATAAAAAGCAAGGAATCAGGAAATCTTCAGCTTTTATTTGTCATTCGGGTTATGACTGATTTATACTAATTGTGGTCGTTGATGGTTCTTTTCTCAAGGGAAATGGCTTCCTTTGACCTCAGGTCATATGCCGTCAGATTTTTTATTTTTTCCGTTTTACCATTAAACCTCTGATGACGCCACTGTTGACTGTAAAGGTATTATTATTATTATTATTTTTTTTTGGTGGGGGGGTGGGTTGCTATCACAGTCCTCTAATTCGACTGGGTGTTATTCATAGTGTGGGGTTCCAGGTTGCATCCTGCCTCATTATTATTATTATTATTATTATTATTATTATTATTATTATTATTATTATTATTATATTATTATTATTATTATTATATTATTATTATTAATTATTTATTTTATTTTATTGTTTTTTTTTTTGTGGTCTATCAACATTCCTCCAATTCGACTCGTGGTATTTATAGTGTGGGGTTCCGGGTTGCATCCTGCTCCTTTAGGAGTCCATCACTGTTTTTACTTATGTGCGCCGTTTCTAGGATCACACTCTTCTGCATGGGTCCTGGAGCTACTTCGGCTTCTAGTTTTTCCAGATTCTTTTTCAGGGATCTTGGGATCGTACCTAGTGTTCCTATGATTATGGGTACAATTTCCACTGGCATATCCCATATCCTTCTTATTTCTATTTTCAAATCTTGATACTTATCCATTTTTACCCTTTCTTTCTCTTCAACTCTGGTGTCCCATGGTATTGCGACATCAATGAGTGATACTTTCTTCTTGACTTTGTCAATTAACGTCACGTCTGGTCTATTTGCACGTATCACCCTATCTGTTCTGATACCATAGTCGCAGAGGATCTTTGCCTGTTCGTTTTCTATCACTCCCTCAGGTTGGTGCTCGTACCACTTATTACTGCAAGGTAGCTGGTGTTTCTTGTGACACGGCTCCGAGTGGTAGGGTCTTTTTGCCACTGAATCATGCCTCTTTTTGTACTGGTTCTGTGCAAGTGCTGGGCACTCGCTTGCTATGTGGTTTATGGTTTCATTTTGCGTATTGCACTTCCTACATATGGGAGAGATGTTATTTCCGTCTATCGTTCTTTGAACATATCTGGTTCTTATGGCCTGATCTTGTGCCGCTGTTATCATTCCTTCAGTTTCCTTCTTGAGGTCTCCCCTCTGTAGCCATTGCCATGTGTCATCGCCGGCTAGTTCCTTTGTCTGTCTCATGTATTGTCCGTGCATTGGTTTGTTGTGCCAGTCCTCTGTTCTGTTTGTCATTCTCCTGTCTCTGTATATTTCTGGGTCTTCGTCTACTTTTATTAGTCCTTCTTCCCATGCACTCTTTAGCCACTCGTCTTCACTGGTTTTAAGATATTGCCCCAGTGCTCTGTTCTCGATGTTGACGCAGTCCTCTATACTTAGTAGTCCTCTCCCTCCTTCCTTTCGTGTTATGTATAGTCTGTCCGTATTTGCTCTTGTGTGTAGTGCTTTGTGTATTGTCATATGTTTCCTGGTTTTCTGATCTATGCTGCGGAGTTCTGCCATCACCATTCCCACTATTCCTGCGCTG
>NC_087205.1:1570644-1580644 GCF_015104395.2 Macrobrachium nipponense | reverse complement strand
ATAATCCGGTGTCTTTAAAACCTTTTCACACACACACGAGGAGTTTCATCATTAGGAAAATCGAAATGTCTAGACTGTCTGTCTGTCTGTCTGTCTGTCTGTCTGTCTGTCTGACTTATTCCTCACTGTGCTTGTCTTACACGACATCCATTTCTTTTTCTTGGTCGCTTATTGTTCCCTTCTGACCAATTAATGTAACATGAACTCTTTCCTTATATATACAAATACATACACGCCATATATATATATATATATATATATATATATATATATTATATATATATATATATATATATGTGTGTGTGTGTGTGCTGTGTTGTTACGTTAATACATGGTTTTAATACATATATGTATGTGTGTATGTATGTATGTATGTATGTAGAGAGAGAGAGTGACTGGAACATAATCCGATGGACGGAGACAACGAACGTTTGAAAGCGAGGGGATTAAGAATGCGAATAATGAATAATAAATATTTACATGGATAGACTGATAGAGATAGTCCCAGACAATGAAAACTCACCTAGATAGCAATCGCCGGCAGCATTTGTTTGTGACAAAGCCTTCAGGCAGAGAAAAATCATCTACTGCTTTTCTCGTTGCATTTTTCGTGCGGTGATTCGGTGTCAAATCTACGCGTTGCGCCAATTCTTCTTTTGCTTTTGGGGACTTCTCCTCTATGCATCCGAAATCGCTTTTTACGAATGGGTATGTTCTTCTACTTACAGGTGTTAGGTATCTGTCGATCTGGGTATGTATGGATGTGTGTGTATATATATATATATATATATTATATATATATATATATATATATATATATATATATATATATATATATATGTGTGTGTGTGTGTGTGTGTGTGTGTGTGTGTGTGTGTACATTCGCTTAGATATATCTATGCTAAGTACTGTGTATGCAAATTATTCACGTATGCAATGAAATGTAAAAGTATGCCCTTAAAAGACATTTAAATGACTTAAGTACGCGTACCATCGTAGATTTTAATATACTTAATGTTTGCCATCGGACATTTCTCTACAACTTCCAACATCACAACTTCAAAGTTTGATGTTATGAATGCAGCAGTTAATCAAATATCCACAAAGGTTTAAAGAAACACCTCTTATCCTCCTCTTGCACGGAATTGATCGGAAAGAGAGCAGTGAATTAAGGAGACCAGAGGAGAGAATATTAAGTACAGCTATTAAGATTTTCAAAGGCTTGCGCTCATCTCTACATGACTTAATTGGCACTTGGCATTCAGAGAGAATATTCACAGGTTACTGATTCATGTGTGTGTGTGTGAGTGTTACATATAATTTTCACGTAATATATACGATTCCGCGTGGCCAACTTAGTATAATCCACAATAGATAGGAGACATGGTGTTATGGAATTTGTTATTACAGTTTTGGATCGATATTGTAAGCCACCCAGGACAAATTTCGACGAACGTTTTACCCTGACTATTGTGACGTAATGAAAAGACTTATAGTCTTCTTTGCCTTCAGCTTTTCTTATTTCTATATGGGGTCGCTGTTTCTAGTCAGCCTTCTCCATCTTCCTCTGTCCTGTACATCCTGATCTCTTAGACCCTTTTCCTTCATGTCACTCAATAATTTATCTTTCCACCTGAACTTTGGCCTTCCCCTCCCTCTTCTGCCCTCCACCTCTATGTTCATAAACCCTCTTACATACGTGTTCATCTTCTCTCCTCATGACATGACCAAAACCATTTCAGTCTTCTTTCCTGAGCTTTTTTTTGAGACCTCTGATGGAGCCTTTTCAGACGACATTACGGCAAGTGACTTGGTGACACTGTACGACATACGGCATTTCATACAAACTCGGTTTGGGGCACCTTCAGCATTATATCTACCTATACAAGAATCATGTTCGTGCCCTGTTCAGATTTGCATCAATCGGACTGTTCTAAGAAAGAAGTTGGTGGGGGAGGGTTGGAGTGAAGGTGGGGCTGCTGCCGACAGTTAGGGATATTTATTATTACTTGAACAATGTTTTGTTTATATGGCGTGTTATTTTTTTCCCTATTTAAACATCCATTCTAGAACACGTGTCACTAACGATCCATCTCTCTCTCTCAAAGGTTTAATGCCTCAAGACCTTTTGGTTTTTCTCTTTATATGTTTATACATTGTCGGAAATAGTATATATAGTAGATAAGCGTAACATTTAACCAAAGGAAGGTTGAGGTTAGAAGTAGGGTTACATCGAAAAAGTGCAACTAACCGAATAATGGAGAAGCGATGTGCCAGGTAGCGTTATATGATCTTGATAAACTTTACATATATATATATATAAATATATATATAAATATATATATATATATATATATATATATATCTATATATATATATATATATATATATATATATATATATATTTATATATATAATATAATCTTATATAGAGAGATAGTATATAGAGATATATATATATATAATATATATATTATATATAATATATATGTGTGTGTGTGTGTGTGTGTGTTTGTGTGTATGTATGTATGTATGTATGTTGCGAGAGTACGTGTCTCCCCGCTAGTGATGATAAGAGTGATATACCACAACTATTGGTGACAAGTAGGGGCATTCTTGAATACCGCGGCTATAAGGGAACCTCCTGGTGAGAATACAATTACTGAGCATTGAAGGTCCACAATGACTTAAATCAAAAAGCTCACGTAAGAGGAACAGGTGCTGGGGGAATGGAGGGGGGGGGTGGGGGGGGGGGGCGCATTGTAATATCGTCGGAAATTATTTGTTATGATGACGAGACCCAATGAAGTAAACAATAAAGGGAACAGAATTATTTTCGGGCAATATGTTAAAGCATATTAAATGTGCCCGTCTATAGGACCAGGCTGTTACTTGAAAACTCTGAAGTTAACTCGTCGCCATTCTTGGAAATTCTGGTCAGAGGAGAGAAAATGTTGAAATGTAAAGAAAATTTAGTTTAAGCGAACACGGCAGCCATTATACCAAGGAAAACAAAATCATCGACTTGACTCTGTCAGAAAAATAGCTTTTCTTTTTCGAGATTTGTTACCGGAATCAAAGTTTTAAATAGCAGCTTAACTATACCTTTTGTCTCAGTCAAACATTGAGTTTAACGCTTCTCATGCTGTTTTAGGAATTTATGTGTGCACCTCGGTGGCAGCGAGTTCGATTCTCGGGCATTCCATTGAGGTGTGAGAGATGTGTATTTCTTGTGGTTCGGAAGTCACGTAAAGCCGTTGGTCCCGTTGCTGAATAATCACAAACTAATAGTCCTAGCAACTGCCACTGCCTTTAACGCCCTGGAATATAACTTATTATATCATCCTTTTTCTGATGTTTGATCAAAGCAGTTTACATACCAAAGTGTTGTAATCAAGATGTGTCTCTGTAAAGGTTACACTGCATAATGCACCAGGTTTCATTGAACTGGATAGCCAGGAAGCAACACAATCACTCTATACTCTGTTTTTTCCATCTGTCCACCCGCCTGTTGTGTTTTCGCATGGTAACACTGCGTCCCGGGCTTTAAATAGTTACGCCATGTGTAAGTTTTAGGTAAATAAAAGGATATCTGGGTGCATATTTGCAACTGAAAAGTGTTTTAATAATTTACAGTATGCGAATTACACCGTTAATATTCGAAATAAGGTTATTATTATTGTTGAATGTAAGTTGAATGTAACTATCTAAAGCCCGGGACGCAGTGTTACCATACGTAAACACCACACGCTGGTGGACGGATGGAAAAAAACCGAGTATAGTCAATGTTTAATATTGACTTCTAACACGCAGGACTGACTGTGCAGATTCACACTTGAGATAATGCACACCAAGTAGTAGGGAGGTGTCTCACTTCTGCCGGTGCCAAGCCCTGATACTGAAAAGGGCGTCGACCGAAGGGTTAACAGTCCTTTTCTTTAAGGAATGTTAGCCTTGTTGTCAATATGACACAAGAGGTAATGGGCCATAGTGATGCCCGAAAGCCAACAGGGTCTTGATAAGTGAAGGATATCTTTCCAGTTCAGTGTTGGGCGTTCCGTCGGCTCACCTCTACGAACACATTAAAAGAAACTTAATAGCTTGCATTGTTTGTGACGTCAAGTCGGTCTTGTAATTAGCGGCCAACACCTGGAGATATTCAAACGTCACTCAATAAATACAATCGAAAGTCCAGCTATTAAGAAGGGTACCATTATTTTCAACAAGTAACGCATGAGCCGTTTTTAACCTCCAGATAAAGGTGAAGGACACTGGACTGAAAGTTGTACCTTCCGAGGACACGTGTAGGTTGTTGAATAATTTTGTATAACTTTACTTGAAAATTAGCACAAGGAAAGTAAGTGTCTTAAATCGTCCTCGTCCTCTTATCATTAGTATGCGAAGTAAGGGTTACGTTTTTTTTTTTCTAAGCCTTTGGAGTTTACGTAACGCCTTGCGGACAAGACACGATGCCGTCCCTCTTTTATATAACAATAATTTTTTACGGCATGGGTACACATGTAATTCTTTTTAAATGGTGTGTAGCACCGTAGCCGTTAGTGAAACCGTCACTAGATGTCACCTGCCACTAGCTTTTTTTTTTTTTATTCCCTAAGGTCTCATCCCAGTTGGTGTTCCAGTTTCTTTAAGTTCTATGAGCAAGGACCCCGTTCAAGTGTAAAACCAGCTTCGTCTGAATCGAAGGAATGAGGTGTGTCCTGCTCGAATCTTTACCTATTTGAAAAACAAATATTCATAGCATCTCTGCAAAAGTCTTCAGATATAACTTGAGTGGTCTGGTTAAACTGAACATCAGTAGCAATTAGCCACTGGTTAAATGAATCTTTAATGATAATTAGCGTTAAATTATATATAATTTTAAGCGTCTGTGAAGCCACACCTGAAGGTGGTTGTCCTCCCCAAAGACAAAAATACAGTACAGAAATATTGTTGTTGTCGGTGTAATCATAATTTCTTTAGTTCCTACAAGGAGAGAGAGAACCTTTATCTAGAATCATTTTTATCAGACTTGAGGACGTTTCCAGACTTTTGATTTATTCAAGCAGCAACTCCGCGTAATGTGAAACCAGAAGATTATACTATTTCACTATATCCTCTAAGACTTTTTCATTTAATGGCCGGTCACTTACGCGGCATCAATGTTATTCTTTCGTAATATTACTGATGACGGAGTCGAATCTGCTTAGAGTGGCAATTCCCGTGTTGTGTTTAAAAAAAAATCCAGACATGTTAAATTTTTAGTTTCTCTAGCGACGGGATTCAGGTCGTCAATATTTCGTAGATTCGCAGGTGAATTATCGTCGAAACTGAAATGTCAGATCTGGCTTATGAAATTCTATCGTTAGTTTCGTTCCCACATCGTAAGTTGAAATGTGGTGATGGACTTCTCAGTGTTTGTTTTGAAATATTGAACCAAGGCTTCATTCATCCTTATGCGTGAATTGAAAAAAAATAAATCTTTCGTTCCCCTCAGTACCAAGTCATAGGGCCCCTGCACGTGTTGTGTAAAAAAAAAAAAAAAAAAAAAAAAAAAAAAAAAAAAAAAAAAAAAAAAAAAAAAAAAAAGCCCCACCCCCCCGCTATATTTAAAATGATGTAAAAATAATCTGTATCAAAAATTAATCTGCAACATCTCTCTTAATTTGCTCTTTCACTTAATGTACGAAATAACAGATTATAGGCGTTATGCAGAGAACTGACATTTTATTCCCCGCACGTGTTGTAAAGAAAATGAAAAAAAATCGATAAAAGCCCCTTGTAAAAAAAAATGCCCCCCCCCCCCCCGCTATATTTAAAATGAAGTAAAAATAATCTATCTCAAAAATTATTCTGCAACATCTCTCTTCATTTGCTTTTTCAGTTGATGCATGAACTAAAAACTGACATTTTATTGAAAAGTTCAGACTTTTCAAAAAACAAATCGATAGAGATTCGGGGAAGAGCTTATCATTTAATTACCAGTGGGAAGAAGAAAATATCTGAAGGTCAGTGACAAAAAAAAAATGAAAGGGAATGAGGAGATAAGTTAATCCTTAACGGCATATAAAAAGAATAAATGAAGTACTATTTATTTAATTGTGTGTACATACGGATGCATGGTGCATAGCAAACATTACGTAACCTTTTAAAACTATATTGCATAATACGGTGCTTGAATGTGAATTTTGACAGAAGCACATGAAAAACCGAAGAAAAACCAGCGTTATGAGTAGGTGTAATACTGAATTATTTATAATATTTCTACGTCATTCAAGAAATGTTTCGGTGCAGACGAAGAGAGTGCGGGTCTCCTCAGTTCCTGGGGCGTAAAACGATTGGCGGAGAGAAAAGCAGCATTTGCATTCACTCCTAGTCTACAGAAGTCTTGGATGTTCGTGCTGCAGATATATGTTATCTTTTCCTTGTCCTTCTATGTTTTCGTTTCTCCTTCTTCTCGCGTGGTATTTTCCTTTGGCGCGTGTTTCCTTTTCTTATGTTTGTTGAGCGACTTATTGCAGATGCATATTCCTATTGCACTTTCATGCGTGCAGTAATAATTTATTTTTGCTTCCTTTGCTCATCGAGTGTTGTTTATTTTCCGTGGCTCCCTTGTATGCATTTGTTTATTATATTAATTTTTTGTTTTAGTGTTTTCTTTTTTGTGTGTCCTAGTGTAAGTTTCTTCTTTTCGCGTTTTCTACCTACGCATTACAATCTTTAACGTTTTATGTTTTTTACTTATTTCTATTTTTATTTTTCTCTATTATTTTCCTCTTTATTTTTTTTTCAAATTCAAACTTTAATGACTTTCATAAATGCAATATTATCTCATGGTGACCCTTATGTATATTTTTTTTATTGGGCTAGATTTGAGGTCCACACCAGGCGTCATGTCTTTCATCACCTTACCTCGCTGGCGTAAAGTCAGCTTAACCCTAATTAATTACCCTTTTCAATGGATTTTATTTACATCAGACATAGTTTTTGTCAATGAAATTTATATATTTATTTATCCATTGATTTTGTTTATTTATTTATACTTTCAAAGTCTCATTATTTTATTGCTTTTACATGTTACTTGCTAATTAGGGATTTCTGATTAAAGCGTCTGTTTCTGACTGAAAAAGCTTCTCTGAAATAAAGCTGCCACTCTGATCAAGCTTTTTTTAAAATTGAATTTTCTCGTTTATGTGGAAAGGTAGCGTGAGCTTGTGTGCGATTTGTCGCTGTTGAGGTATAATTAAATTTCGTTTGCTAAAAAACTTTTTTGGAAATTTAATAGGGAATTTTTCCCTCAATTAAAGATAAGATTTTCTTTTCATTTTTTCATTTTACTTTTCATTTTCTGTTAGAAATATTGATTAGAGACTAAGTTAAGCACCAGCTATGAATAAGATAATGAATTTTTTTCTGTTTACATTTTGGTAGTAAGGGAATTGCAAGTAAAATGAAGCTTATACGACGTTTTGAATGAAGTACGAATTTATTATCTCAAAATAAAAATCGTCTACGATGCCTCTTCGCTTGGATAATCCAAATATGAATGCAAAGTATTGAAGCAACGTCTTTCATCCATGCTGAGAAATGCGACATTTTATGAAAAAAGTAACTTCCTCTTATTTTCAAAAAAGTATAATAACAAAATATTTGTTTCACGCAAATTTTGAATTGATGAAGTAGTCTGTATATATATATATATATATTATATATATATATATTATATATATATATATATATATAATATATATGTCAACGGGATATTAATCTCGTTATTTATTTGGTAAACGTGTAACTCGAGCATCAGGCAAACCGACAGACAATCTCTCTCTCCCTCTCTCTCTCTCTCTCTCTCTCTCTCTCTCTCTCTCTCCAAGTGACCAACAGCTCGCGACTTTTCTTTCTCTCGCTCTCTCTCTCTCCACCTCTTTCTCTCTATTCTAACAGGTAATCAAAATGAGAGACGAAGTTATATAAAAATAACTATTTATTTAACAATGGAAAGTTAATCAATCAAGTCTAAATCAAGTCTCACAGACTAACTTAACTCAGTTAACCCCCCCCCAACATTAAAATGTCTAAAACAGTAATTGTCACACCAATTGTCTATTCTCCCATCGGGACCCTCTAGGTCCCCGGTCCCCCCCCTTGCCAGAACACATAGTTCCTTGCCAGGATCATCTGTTTCAAAGACACGAGAAACACACTCGTAAGTACACATAAGTTTAAAGACAAAGTTAAAGATTAGATATTTTTATAAATGTCAAACAGACAACAAGCCACCCCTTTGGCTAAAGTAATGCAACTCACCCATGTAGCCGGAATATTTCACTCACTGAATACAAATAAACTTTCGCAGAGCTCCCCTGGCATCTTGCCTTTCTCCCACAGACGTCTCTATGCAAGTCTCCCATAGACTTGGTTAGTGATACATTAAGAATAGAAGAGGCGCACACGCACATACGAATGCACACTTCGACAACGCCTCATATTACTGGTCGCAGCCAGTTTCCCAAAGGCACTTTGAACAAAGACCCATGAACTGACATAACTACAGGACGAACGTTGACCCGTCTTTCTATGCAGTTTTCATATCACGCCACCACAGAAATCATTTATCAGCTTTTCTCGGGTCATTGCTTCGGCTTTGTTCTCCATGCATTCCAAAAAGGTCACGATGAACATTTTGACAATATATCATTAATTATAATCTCTAGGACTTATATATATATATATATGTATATATATATATATATATATATATATATATATATACATACATATACATATATATGACAGCAACGTTTAGCCTTCTTAGAAAAGTCAACGATGTTATTAATCACTCTAAAGACCACTTGATATGTCACCGGCTCCTGACCCATTCGTGCTATGCAAAAATGATAGCAGCTTATAGCCGCCATCCGAAAACGGAGGAAAAAAATTGATGTTTTATTAAATCCTGACCTTTAGAAATGATTCCAGAACTGCCAATGCCGTCTCCCTGTTGAACATTTTTGCTTCATTCGATTCTGTTTATGTTTGCGAATATTTAGAGAGAGAGAGAGAGAGAGAGAGAGAGAGAGAGAGAGAGAGAGAGAGAGAGAGAGATGACACCTTTTCATGACTAAAAAAAGATTAATGACATACAGTCCCAGACATTTTAAGTTTCATATATTCATTTACAGACTTGGCCAGTCGTTGGTGCATTGCTGCAAAGCGTAGACCAGTTCATTAGGGAATGTTGCGTGTTTCAAAATTTATTTTGTGGAACGAGAATTATGTCCAATGGAAATTGGACTTTCTTTGAAATGGTTCATCCATCGAAGAACGTATCTTACCCGATGGTGCTTATCTTCACTGAACGGGAAGATCAGCGATGTAAGGAAATCGTTATTATCAGGCAATTATTGGGTAGGTCACATATCCAAGTTTTGACCGCATTAAAAATTGCCTGTCTATACAGACCGGAAGAACAGGGGCTTTGGAAACACGATGTATGTTAATGAAATGATTTTTGCGTGAGAAAATATTAAAAAGGTCGTTTCAAAGAATTCGTTTTTAAAATATATAAAGTCGTGAATACTGTGCATCAGACTGAGCTGACTAGCAGTAAGCAATGCCACACTGCATTTTTGTCTTGGAAAGCGTTCATCTTAGTGATGAAGTAAAAATGGTTTTTCTTTGAGTAAATGTGGATATTCTTGCTGTCGATCAAAGTATGCATTTATTTATATGGAGGAAGGTATAGATGCCATTAAGCTAAAAAGCAAGCCTCAGAAGAGTAAATTTAGTGCTCTACTTAAACACACACACATATGCACACACAAACAAAGCTAAGAACAAATAAAAAAAATTCATGTAAAGGCAAAAAATCCACAAAGAAGTAATATCAACCTTAACTAAATAGGATATTTAGAATATGTATGCAAATGAAAGGAATGAACAGCTGGCTTATGGAAGAACACCTCTTGTTTCACACAGCGTCTCGAACAGTAGTTCACGT
>NC_087205.1:1558144-1565644 GCF_015104395.2 Macrobrachium nipponense | reverse complement strand
ATGTAGAGTTCTTTCTGTAATCTTTCTAGGAATCGTACTGTTAACTCTAGTTTATGATTTTTTTCAATTACATAATCACACGTTACTACTCTAGTACACACAAACTAATATATATATATATATATATATATATATATATTATATATATATATAGTATATATATATATATATATATATATAATATATATATATATATATATATATATATATACAACAAGGAGCTGAAGGAGACGTCATGTACTAGTAAATTGTCCATTTATTAAACATGCTGACGTTTCGAGGACACAGCCTCATTTTCAAAGCTGAAAAACGTAATTATAATATATAAAAATATTCCAAAGACTTAAGAATTAAGAAATTTACAATTTAAAAAATATTTACACTTTAACGTCAGCATGTTTAATAAATGGACAATTACTAGTACATGACGTCTCTTTCAGCTCCTTGTTGTATGTTGGTTGATAGCAACGCTTCCCATATCCACACGTATATATATATATATATATATATATATATATATATATATATATATATATATATATATATATGTGTATATATATATATATATATATATATATATATATATATATATATATATATATACTTACATACATACATACATACATACATACATACACACAACATACATACCTACACACATACACACATACATACGATAATCATATGAAAGTTACAGAGCACTCTCGAGGGACTCCAAAGACTTTTTAGCATAAGAAACTTTGCCTGAATTTTGCACAAAGTTCGAGGTTGGAACGAATGTGAAAGACAGAAGAGAAAAGTCTATATTTAGTTAACTCCTTTTAAATGGCAAAAACTTCTGCAGAGAGAGAGAGAGAGAGAGAGAGAGAGAGAGAGAGAGAGAGAGAGAGAGAGAGAGAGAGAGAATAAAAGCGCAGCAAGAAGTTCCTCTCTGTAAATGCTGCGAAATAGATGAAGTTTGCAAGTTAAAGGGAATTTATGTTAAGCGAATTGGGAAGGGCACCTATTGGTATTTTGACTATCCGTATTTGCTGTATTATATGTATATTTTTAAAATCATAAATCAATCTCTGTTGTGGATAAGAGGTGTAATCGACGTTGCTCGTGATGGGAAAATATTAATGTGAAATAAGCTTTAGTTATATAGATAGATAGGATACCTTATATGTCTTTCGAATGTTGGATAAATACCATATCTTCAACTCCTGTATTTCACGGTTATGTGGCTGTTATTCTGTTTGTTTCGACTTTGAACACTTCGTGGTGTGGCAACTTGCCTCAAAATTAGTGGTCATTTACTTTAAACCAAATGCAATTAAGTGGTTGTTCAATTTAGGTAATAACTTCACTAATCATGCCACGCGAACTTATCAATCGATTATTAATATATAACACAAAATATAATAAACGAAAGTAACAAGTACCTTTTTTCCCCTAGTTCTTTTAATAGATATTTCTCGAAAAGCTTGGCAAAGCCTTACCTATTTCCCAGCCCAACCACACCAATTTCCTGTGTGCCCCCTCCCCCACCCCCTCCATGTGTCTGTTAACTGCACACACGCGTGTGCGCAGTAAAACGAGTGTGTCAGAATTTGATAGTACAACCCTCACATAACTAATTCTCAGGATGAAACTACATTTCTCGACCTTCGCCGGAGGCTATTGACGTTTCCAGGAAGAAAGGAAGAAGGAAACGTTTCCAGGAAGAATGAACCGTTTCCAGGAAAAAAGGAAGAAGGGCCTCTTTCCAGGGAGAATGAACCGTTTCTAGGAAGAAAGGAAGAAAGAACCGTTTCCTGGAAGAATGAACCGTTTCCAGGAAGAATGAAGCGTTTCCAGGAAGAAAGGAAGAAGGAACCGTTTCCAGGAAGAAAGGAAGAAGGAAACGTTTCCAGGAAGAATGAACCGTTGCCAGGAAGAAAGGAAGAAGGAACCGTTTCCAGGAAGAAAGGAAGAAGGAACCGTTTCCAGGAAGAAATGAAGAAGGAACCGTTTCCAGGAAGAAAGGAAGAAGGAAACGTTTCTAGGAAGAGAGGAAGAAAGGACTGTTTCCAGGAAGAAAGGAAGCAGGAAACGTTTCTAGGAAGAAAGGAAGAAGGAACCGTTTCCAGGAAGAAAGGAAGAATGAATCTTTTCCAGGAAGAAAGGAAGAAGGAACCGTTTCCAGGAAGAAAGGAAGAAGGAAACGTTTCTAGGAAGAAAGGAAGAAGGGATTGTTTCCAGGAAGAAAGGAAGAAGGAAACGTTTCCAGGAAGAATGAACCGTTTCCAAAAAGAAAGGAAGAAGGAACCTTTTCCAGGAAGAAAGGAAGAATGAACCGTTTTCGGGAAAAAAGGAAGCAGTAACCGTTTCCAGGAAGAAAGGGAGAATGAATCGTTTCTAGGAAGAAAGGAAGAAGGAAACGTTTCCAGTTGGAAAGAACCGTTTCCAGGAAGAAAGGAAGAAGGAAACGTTTCCAGTTAGAAAGAACCGTTTCCAGGAAGAAAGGAAGAATGAACCCGGACCCCGCCTTCATCTGACAGGGAGAATCTTTCCTTGTCTTTGAAGGGAAGGTACAGAAGAGTATTTGGAAACCATTTCGTGTGGATATATTCTATAAAAATGTACTAGTCAGTTTTTTGTTATCAGTTACTTACTGTAATTGTTTTCAGGCCTATTGGGTAATAAATTGATAATTTTGTGATGTTCCCCATCCTTGAAATGAATGAAGGTAGATTCGAGTGGCGTCGTGGAAGTAGATCCAAAACGAATGAAAAGTATTTCCTCTTTTTGGAACCTTTGTGGAGAGGAATTATTTTTACATTTGAAAACTCCATATTGTGAAATCTTGTTCTGTATGAATGGTTTGATAATAATAATAATAATAATAATAATAATAATAATAATAATAATAATAATAAAATAATAATAATTCTATCAAAAAGTAAAAGTAAATGCATTAACATCAAAGCGAATAAAGTCTTGAGTATTTTTCCCAACTCTTGGCCTCTGTCGGGGGCCATCAAAATAGTATGCAAACAGGTGATGTTTACTTGGGCGCAAAACTCTAAAAATTATTCACGATAGTCTCCGAGGTAAAAGACTACGCTTTCATAATCGGCTCAGGAAACACTTCCGCTTTTCTGCTTTCTTTTTTTTTTTTTTACTTTGATATATTTCGTCATGACTAGAATGCGCCTGCGCACTAATCCTTTTCATCTTCTCGTACTTTCTCTGCCGCCCTCTTTTCCGACCTGTTTTGATACGCTCCGAAATGAACAACAAAGCGCCCACGAGAGCTTGCGTTTTATTTCGAAAAATGTAGAGGCAGTTGTAAGAAATTAGTATCTGGAAATTCTGTGCAAAAGGGCGTGTTAGTCTGAGAGGACCTTAATCCTTTCTTTTTTTTTCTCTCTTGCCACCACGCATACTTTTACCTGGACTTTCTTTTTATTTTATATTTTTTCAGTTGCGGTGTGTCCGTGTATATACTCTGTCCTGTGATTATAATGTACTTTTTGTCTACATGTTTTGCAATTCCTTGTTTATTTCACATTCGTTTTTTTTTACCTTTTGAGCTAGTTAAGTGTTAATATTCGCACATATAATAATAATAATAATAATAATAATAATAATAATAATAATAATAATAATAATAATAATAATAATAGTAATAATAGTGTTTTTCGTTTTTAGTTACCAATTAAATTCAACTGAAAAATAATACGTTATAATTTAATTAAGTAAAAAGACAAATACATCTGTGAAAAAACAATGATATGCTACAATATTTTAAAATACAAATACAAATAAAACTAGAGAAATAAAATCATTTTAAAAACGAAATGCACTTAAACAAGATCAGACGAGAACAACAATTAAATATGAGAAACTTTTAGTGAAATAAATGAAAATATCATAGAAATAATAAAAAAAGAATACAGAATCTTGGGAAAAGCGGACAAGCCCTATGATTAATCATGCCATCTTTATTCAAGTCCCCTTCACACTACATCCTGAATTTTACAGCCAGCTTGTCGGTTATCTCTCTCTCTCTCTCTCTCTCTCTCTCTCTCTCTCTCTCTCTCTCTCTCTGACATTCTAAGGTTGCTTGGCAAGGAAAATGATTTACAGCTTCTACTACTTCTCCGGTTTCTCTTTTAAGAAACTAGATCATGGGGAGCCGAGAATTAATGTTCTCATGCCGTTTACTGTCAGTGGAAGACATACTGTTATTATTGCATATGTATACTTGAATATACGTATGTAAATATGTTTATACTTGAATATACGTATGTATAAATATGTTTATACACACACACACATACACACACACAGACACACACACACACACACACACACATATATATATATATATATATATATATATATATATATATATATATATTATATATATACACACACACATGAACTAAGTTACTTCGTTCCTATAATCATCACGTTTTATATATCTTCGTGATTTAAAATTTATATATATATATATATATATATATATATATATATATATATATATATATATATATCACTGCGAAGAAATATTGAATGAGAGATACAGTAATTCGTAATGAGCGTTCATGACAGATTTCAAAGAAAGTTTTAAGTAGTTATGCTCTTGTAGGCATACAGTTGATTTCTTCAAATTTTTATTCAATTTATTTTTTCTTATACTTTTTCTTACAAACATGCAATCGCTCATCCATCTTACATTTGGTGAGGTATATTCTTCAGGAATTATTTTCTTTCTATAGAAGAACTTAAGCAATTTTGAACTTACTCTCACCCCCATTCAGGTAGTTACTAACTCCGAGTAATGCGTGCTCGTGCGCGCGATTGCGATTCCTTCTTTCACTGAGATTGCTGGCGTCTCTCCAAAACCTCTACGAAAATTCGTTTATCGGGAGAAGGAAGCCTAGAACGACATCCGTTGTTGCTGGAACTCCTTTTCTTTATTTGCAGACTCGCTTTCTGGTGCCGACGCCGTTTCCTTTCTTAACGGGATTACTCTCTCTCTCTCTCTCGTTCGTTATCGACGTTGGTGCACACCTTCATTCTCCTCTGCTAGGTCTCTCTCCGCCAAGTCAACTTTCCTCTGCAATATTCATTTTTTTATATCTTTTAACACAAGTTTAATGGACCCGTCAACTGTAAACCCTTGTCTAGCCCAGGTGTTAAGACCTCTATCATGAAGGATGGAATGAATGGAGTATAGAAGGATATCGACCACAAAATTGAAGAAAATGATCAAAATGCCCGAAGGTCATGTAAGCTACTGTTGATTGAAATTCATCAAAGAATTCAAATGCATATTATTCGTGTGAGAGGCACAAGAATGGTTTATAATACGTTTATTTTCTGCAGTTTTACCCTTTAAGTCCGAGTACATCAGCTGCTGTAATGTTTCATGTTGAGATGTTCACTTATATAAAAGGGTTTTGGTGTAGGTTCCATAATATTGTACGTTTTTGGCAGCAATAATAATAATAATAATAATAATAATAATAATAATAATAATAATTATTAATTAATAAAATAACCATTAATTCATTCATAATATAAAATAAATAAAATGTTTATTATTATTATTATGATTATTATTATTATATTTATTATTATTATATTATTATTAGTAGTAGTAGTTAGTAGTAGTAGTAGTAGTATATAGTAGTAAGTAGTAGTAGTTAGTAGAAAAAAATAACCAACATCCTTCTGTAAATCTCGCTGAAATCAACATAAAAGCCCACATGGAAGCGAAGGAGCAATTGCAAACAATGAGTAATTCCAACTTATAATCAACTTCCAACAACAACCAATAGCTTGAGTTGGAAGTTTCCACGAAGTTTTGGTCGAAGTGGGGGGTCGGGGGGGGGGGGTGTTTGGGGGAGGGGGCTCGGTTTTCTGCTACTAGGGATGTTAATTTTCTTAAATGGCGGATGCCGTCGGGGACGGGGGAGTTTGTCTTATGAAAACAAGGGAAGTAAAACGTTATAATTGTGTTTACTTCTCTATAGTTTTTAAGCGAGAATTTTCAGTAGTTTTTCGACGTGAATATGTCGTCAATAATTATATAATATAATAATAACAAAAGTGGAAAAATATATAAATTCAGTGATGATGATGGTATAATTTATTTTGTGTATATTAATTCATATTTTTATCCATTATATAGGAATTCATATTTTTACAAATCATATAGGAATTCATATTTTTACAAATCACATAGGAATTCATATTTTTACAAATCATATAGGAATTCATATTTTTACAAATATAGGAATTCATAATTTTACACATCATATACGAATTCGTATTTTTACACATCAAAGAAAGTTGTACATCTTTCCAGAGAAATTAAAAAGATTCTTGAAATTCAAGTCCGAAGTTATTATTCCTTTTATGGACACTTTTATATTAAAAAAAGTGAAGAAAAATCACACACTTTCTCGTGACTCTGCCCCATAAGAGGAAGCATTTGTAACCCTGATAAGAAAAAACACTTGTTACCCTGCACCAGGAGAGAAAGCATTTGTGACCCTGCACCAGAAGAGAAAGCACTTATGATCCTGCCCCAGAAGAGAAAGCACTTGTGACCCTGATCCAAAAGAGAAAGCACTTGTGACCCTGCCCCAGAAGAGAAAGCATGACCCTGCACCAGAGAGAAAGCACTTGTGACCCAGCCCCAGAAGAGAAAGCACCTGTGATCCTGTCCCAGAAGAGAAAGCGCTTGTGATCCTGTCCCAGAAGAGAAAGCACTTGTGGACCTGCCCCAGAAGAGAAAGCGCGTGTGATCCTGTCCCATAAGAGAAAGCACTTCTGACCCTGCCCCAGAAGAGAAAGAACTTTTGACTCTGCCCCAGAAGAGAAAGCACTTGTGAAACTGCCCCATAAGAGAAAACACAATTAAAAAAAAAGAAGCAACCAAAACAAATGGGAGAAAGAACAGTTTTAATAAAGAATAATAAAGAACAGTCATAGCAAAGGAGAAGAGAAGGACCCAAAATAAATATATCAGCCAAAAGAAAATGATCATATACGCACACGAACATCAACGGAGAAATGTCAGCGCATGTACAGGTACTCTCTTCGTTCCAGCTTCCACCGACAGCCGTGGCTAATCTCTCATAACTAACCGAGGCCTGAATCGGAATTCGCCAGGTGATTCACGGCCCTATTCTCATATTGAACACCTTCCCGATTAATCGATACTACGTATCCGCGGAATGCTGTCGGGGAAGACCAAGGATATCACATTGGATGTCATGAGTATCAATCTGTCTTATCTATTTATCTATCTCTATGTGTGTATGTATATAATATATATATATATATATATATATATATAATGTGTATTTATGTGCATATATATATATATATATATATAATGTGTATTTATATGAATATATATACACATGATATACACATACCTATACACACACGTACACATACATGCATACATAATGCATACGCTTCCGAGGTGCCAACTATAGTTTTCTTGTTATTAGG
>NC_087205.1:1538144-1553144 GCF_015104395.2 Macrobrachium nipponense | reverse complement strand
CAAAATAACCTTCACATTGGAAAAAGAGACATTAAATAGAAATAGAAAATATGAAAATCGAAAGAAAAGAAGAGCGACCTCTCATAAATGACGGTGGTGGAGTTCGTGCAGTATAATGTTGGAGGTATATCTGGTAAACTTTATCAGGATTCTGATGTCCTGTTTAGGACGGGTAAATGGCGTTTCATAATTAGTGTTTAAATTGCCCTCATTACGTTTGTTTGCAAAGGATAACATTCATGATGAAATCTAAACGGTTTTGGTGGAAGGATTGTTACATACACGAACAGCAGAAAGCAATTATACAGCTTTTCAAAGGTGAATTGCTTTTTGCTTGTGTTATTTTCTGTTATTTTTGCGTTAGTCGATGTTCCCGAATGTCTTGACCTGTAACCGAGTGAAAATGAGTGTTAATTTCACGGTCGTTGGTCCATTTAATTTGACGCCTAACATGGTGCCAATCATGCGAATATTGCAATTATTGTAATCTAAATTTTAATTAGTATTATGTTCAGTAGGGTAGTAGGTTTTGCTCGGTTTACATGTCTTCTCGTTAGGGAGATTGCGTCAGAGGTAATGAGCAGATTTAATGAAACTATGAAAATATTGGATTAAGTAGTCACTGGGGAGCCTCCTCTCCCCCCCCTTCCCCCCCCCCAAAAAAAAAAAAAAAAAAAAAAAAAACACACCGCGGGGACGAGATTATCCGTCAGATAGTGGCATCTATAATCTCCTTTTCGATGGATTTGTCTGCACAGCAAGTGAGCAAATTGTCTATCTATCTATCTGCCCATCTATCCATATCCATCTGTAAATTCTAAATACGGAAGAGAGAGAGAGAGAGAGAGAGAGAGAGAGAGAGAGAGAGAGAGAAAGGAAACCTCAAGAGAAAATTGAGAAATACATGGAGCTGTGTCTTGTTATTATATCCGTTGCCCCCCACCAGTCCCCAATGTAACCTCAGGGAATCTCGGCCGAATGAGGTTCAGTGTCTTGCTTGAGGCGAGATCAAGAATTATTATTTCTATGAAGCTTAATCTTTTATCTCTTGACTTATTGGTGGAGGAAACGTCCGCGATTGACTCGTTGGAGTTTCGTTTGTATGTTGTGATTTTTACCTTGACTTCAATTGATCAATATAATAATAAGACAACAAAGGGGGGAAATAAGAGCAAAGGAAACGAATGAGAAATATATGGTAATTTTCCTTTTTGGTAACAGGTTCACTGCCATTTCTAATATTGTTATTTTAACAGTCGAGTAATAAAGCATCTGGCAAATGTTGTATCCAATCAGGACGCCAAACTGTGTATACATGTTAATCCTCCTACTCGAAGGAAAGGGAGGACATAGTTGATTTGCATCTTACAAGAAGGCAAATATATATATATATATTATATATATATATATATATATATATATGTGTGTGTGTGTGTGTGTGTAAATATATATATATATTATATATATATATATATATATATATATATATATATATATATATATATATATGTATAGTGTGTGTGTATGTGTGTTTAGGTATATATATCCACAAGTAGTACGTACACACTTACATGGGGATGGTTGATTGAAACCACAAATTAATAATCATCGTGAAAAGGCAGATATCTTTGTCTTATACAGAACTAATTTCGTTCATTTTCGACTTTTCCTTTTTTATTATTACTTTTTTTTTACAAGCTTTAGAACTACCATTATCTAGATAAACGGTAAGGCTGCGTGATGTTGGCAATACCTAGATATCATAATGGTGCCTTTGGGTAAGTCTACGTTGTCTCCTCTCCCATATGATTTAATGTGTTGTATGAGTAATCAATACTCCCGGGCAACAATTCCATTAGTTTCATTTTGGAAGAGTATGCCACCGGAGGATAATATATATATATATATATCTATATATATATATATATATATATATATATATATTTTCTATTATATAATATATATTTCACCATATATATATATATCTTATATATATATATATATATATATATATATATATATATATAATATATATATATCTATACACACATATATATATATTTATAATATATATATAATGTATAACAGAATCACGAAAGTTAGGAACGTGATAAATCCATAAATAAAGATAAATGCCACGAAGGAAAAATAAACGAAGGATGTCTGCGAGATCTTTCGGCTGAAAAGCCCTTTACTGAAGCAGCTACTGACAAAAATACGAGAAAAGACAATACAAGAAGGTTCGGTATAACTGACCAGATAGGGATTATAAAAGGAGATTAGTGCCTAAAGAATCCGACAACCTGGAAGATAAGAGACCTCCCAAACAAGCATAAACAAAGGGTGCAATTAAAGGTTTAAGACAATCATCTCAGATACAAATCTCAGACAATTAAAGGATTATAGGTGACAGCTATACGGAACCTGGTAGACAAAACCATATTCACAAAAAATGACAGACATACATTACAATAAAAATTTTTTTTTTTATTTTTTAATAACTCTAAGGCAACTGATTTTTATTTAAGTCAGTAATTATATATTTGAGGTCATTCTTAAACATGTTACAGATACAAGGGGTCTAAATGAAAAAGGCCACGACTAACATTGAAATTACAATGAAAAGTAAGTTGTATTAAAGCAGATTCTAAAAGATTTCGTGATAAGACATCTCTTGACCGTGCAATTACTGAACTGTCAATCCAATTAATTCGGTGGTTGTTTTCACTTAAATGAATAAATAATGCATTAGATTTTTGCCCAGTTTTTTACAGAGTATTTATTCTGGCTTAGCCTTACTTCTAAGCCCTTTGCTCGACTGTCCGAGGTAGAATGAGGGACAATCCCATACATGGAATTTTATATTATGTTGTTGCTTTCTCTGGGGCCATTTTTTATTAACATTCTTTTTAGTGTGTTATTATAGGAAGAAACAAGGTTGACATTAAAAGCTTTTAACAATGGTTAATGGTTTCAAATCCGTTAAAATAAGGCAAACTGAGAATGTTCTTAGAATTTTCTTTCTGTGTGTTGTTTTCAGTATAAAACTTTTTGTGGGCTTTATTATAACAAATGTCTAATATATGTGAAGGATAGCATAAATCTTTCCCTATTTTTCTTATGTATTCAATTTCTTGATCCAAATATTGTGGACTGACTATTCGCAATGCTCGTAAAAACAAAAAATAGAGGAAAAAATTGATATTTTTATATTAAGATGGTGGACCTGAGAAGAAATGAACATAAGTTAAGTTGTTAGTCGGTTTTCCTATAAATACTGAATTTACATTGAAATGGTTCTCTATGTATCAAAACGTCTAAGAAAGGGAGGCAATTGTCTTTTTCTAATTCTAGAGTAAACTTAATCGATGGTACCATGGTTATTTAATTTAGAGAGTAAATCATTTACTCTCTAAATTTGGAAATTATGTTGGAAGTTAGTAGGTTGTTGTGAAAAAAATTAAATATAGACTTGCACATGCTGATTGGTAATGTTTATTCGAAAAAAGGAAAACGAATATAATAATTAATAATAATAATAATAATAATAATAATAATAATAATAATAATAATAATAATAATAATAATAATAATAATAATAAATCCTAAGATGCGAGAGTAATTGCAGTGTATAGCCAGAATTAAATGTTACAATTACGAGCGCAGTGCGAATCGTGTTCATATGAAAGGAATAATGTTTTCTCTCTCTTACGCAGCTATAATTAAGAACTCAACTGCATATACGCTTCATATTTCATCTGAGATAGGAAAGGTGTGCTGATCAGTTGACGCTTTCATCAAAACTAATTCCAAAACTGATCAGGATTATTTGTGATGTCTGACATTTGAATGTTGCTCTTTTGTGATATTCTGATCATAATGATGATAGTAAAAGGACTGTATAATAATAATAACTATCTGGGCAGCGTCACTTCGTTAGTTTGTAGAAGGGCGTTTGACTTAGGTCGTTGCCGTTGGGTTGGCATCGATAGTTCATGATATAGGAAGCTACTTTTGTGGATTAATATGGAGCAGGGGGAGGTCTCTCTCTCTCTCTCTCTCTCTCTCTCTCTCTCTCTCTCTCTCTCTCTCTCTCTCTCATGCTATCCTTTTATTTCATTAAAGAGAGAATGCACATCATCAAAGGCACCAGCATCTGAGAATAGCGGCGACGATATTCTCATCGGGAGAGAATTTGCATACGTATCTTATCTGCAATGGTCGGGGCGAAAGAACTCCATTCCAACCGATTCAGAACAAACGACTTAATATCGCTGCATCATTTCCCAGAGAATGGCGAAGGCCCCGAGAGACTTATCAGCAAGTCGTTCCCAAAATGCATAAACAACTGGACCCCCTCTTGCGCCCGGCCTTCGCCCCCCTTTTTTTTTTTTACGTCTGGAATTGCATGCTTTCGATGCTTTCGAAATTTGCGTGAAACCTCCTTGTGATTTGCAAGTCGGGTAAACAAAAGGGATTTTCTGAGTTTATTCTACAAGGAGTTTCGCTTGGCTTTATCTCGACGTTTAGGACGAATTAACGATTCGGTGGGATCTGTTGTATTGGCTTTTTGATTTCTCTTTTCTCGTTCAATTTCTCTGGACTGCTTTTGCTTGTGAATGCGCTCGCGTGCTGGCATAATGTTACAGATAGAGTTCCTGAGGAGTGGGAAAGCGGAATGATTGTCCAGTTTTATAAGAAAAGGGTTAAGAAACCTATATTAGTATCTTAGAGAAAACCATTGATAATGTGTATTCAGGGGCATAATGATACCCAGTTTAAGGACGCTATAATTGTTATTAAAGGGATTGCGTTTAAGGACATAATGATTATTATTAAAGGGATTTATTAATACGCCTCAGTGTATCAGGAAAGGGGCGTGAGGTGTTTCTGATCGAGAAAGCTTTTGCCAAAAGAATAACATGGTGAATCTCAAGATGTCGTATGCAAAGAGTGTGAAGTGTATATGTCAGCAAAGATTTTATCCTTTATTCAAATCAACTGATTATTATTAAAGGTATTTATTAATACGCCTCAGTGTATCAGGAAAGGGGCATGAGGTGTTTCTGATCGAGAAAGCTTTTGCCAAAAGAATAACAGTGGTGAATCTCAAGATGTCGTTATGCAAGAGATGTGAAGTGTTATATGTCAGCAAATATTTTATCCTTATTCAATCACTGGGAATTTATTAGTAATCCCAATGATACTCTTCTGTCAGACAGATTCTTATATTTCAGTGAATGAAGTGTTGGATATCAGGAAATGTTAATAAATCCTTATAAAATCACTGGGAATTAATCAGTATTTGCAAATGACAGTACTCTGTCAAACAGATTCTCATATATTACTTGCTATTGTCATTCTACTGAAAGTTTATTATACAGGTATACAGAGATCAGTGCTTTCAGGATTAGATCGCTTATCTCCGAATGAACTATGGTAGTCTGCTTATGGGTCATGTTACCGAAATCTTTTAAGGAATTGATAACTGAGAGATAACTGGTGTAATTTCCCAGAATTATTCTTTTCTATATTTTTTGAATACTAATTAAATAAACTCCGTTGTTCTTACTGGCCTTCAATCGGTATTATTCTTTTTCTATTTCTGGTTATTAGTATAGAAGGTTACCTCTTTTAATGGTTTATTATGTTTTTTTAAATACTAATTAAGTCACCTCCATTGTTCTTGCTGACCTGTAATCGGTCTCATGTTTTTTAAGGGTATTTCATGTTACTAGTAAAGGAGAAACTTTTTTTTTAAATGGTTTATAAATAACTGACTCGAGAATGACACTGGTTGAAGCGTACTTATAGAAAAAATGGAAATTTCTTAATTTACTTGATAAAGATATGCCACATATATACTACGATTGAAATATAAAAAGAAAAGATTAAAAGTTTGGTTTCTATTCTGGAGAAGGAGTAAGGATCATGAAAATCATTGTAAATAAGTTTTAGAGTTTGCGAATAAAAGGTAGATTCGCATAAAAAATGGAAAAAAAAAAAAAAACAAAACTTTACTTACGAATTATTTAAAGGAAGCCAGTACCTTAATAAAACTATCGTTACTGGATGCTTTTTACTTTTCCATTTCATTTTCTTTCTTTTATACCAATGAATTTCTTTCTCTTTTTCACTTTCCAAAAAAAAAAAATAAAAAAAAAATAAATTTAAAAAAACCATGAAATAATGTAGCAGAATAAATTTTGAAATTCCACAGGGAAATAATTTCAGAATGACCGTGACCTACATACCAAAGTCATGGACCCAAGGTTTTTTTTTTATTTATTTAAAAAAAAAAAAAATTTAAAGGCATGATTTTTTTTTCATAAAAAGAAAAAAGGCATGATTTTGTCTTGCACTTGTTTCCATATAGCTTTGGTGCCGAACCGTTAATTTCGTGATTAATGTCTTAAAATGAACCCGGAAATTCGCCGGTTGCTTAATGCAAATTCTAAGAATTAAAGAGCAATTTTAATCCCAAACAGGTGGAAGCGACTAATTTGGTTGGTTGTAAATTCTTGCTTACTAGCCTGGCTAGCGCACGGAAATTTCAGCAACTCATGTTTTACCTGCTTTTAGCACACTGAATGTTTTCTAATTTCAAGTGAAACGTAGAAGTTTATTCGTTTTTATTACAATGACACAGTTTAGGTTATCATGTGATTTTAGAGAACTTGAAATAGAAGTCAGTTTTATGTTGTTTTTCTTTCTAGTGCATTATGGATTGTCATGAGAATTTTAAAATGCCAAATAAACGCCACCTTTGTGTAGCTAGTTAATCATCTCCATAAGTTGACGTACCCAGCAAAAATAAATAAATAAATGCTCAGCAGACTGCTTTCCTCTTCCTAAGTCCAGTTTAGGGAATTGGTGCTTCATAACGCGTTGACTTTACAAGTTCTTTTGTGGCATTTCTTATTTCATTTTTTTTTTTTTAAATTGTCACTTCAGAATCGCAAGAAGTCCCACACGTCCACATTACACATTCAAATTGGCTGGGTCCTGCATCTCATTGCATAAAAACTGCCTTCCTAATAACTTGTGGGTTAAGCTTCTAACCAAGTAGTGTGATTCAGGCATTTTTCGTTTTTATTCCATTGGCGAATCCAAGCCTCTAATATTAAGACTAAATTTATTATTATTATTATTATTATTATTATTATTATTATTATTATTATTATTATTATTATTATTAAAAAATCCACAATTATATGTTAAAATATATATTTATGTAAAAAACAAAGACTTTCGAACACCGTTCAGTGTAGACGTCTACACTGATGAGGAACACCGTTCAGGTGTTCGAAAGTCTTTGTTTTTTTACAAAGAAATATATTTTAATATATAATTGTGGATTTTTTAACAATTTGTTTTCAAGAGACTGTGAATTTCTTAACAAACATTATTATTATTATTATTAGCTAACGTATCTGAGTAAGTTATTTTCGGTATCATATTTTTTTATACGTAATGTTTTCCAGGAATTTGTGATATTTTTTTGGGCAACGAATTGGAAAATAGCTTATGTTTCTGCCCGGTTACAAAATATTTTGAGAGAAGCCGAGAGCGGTTGGACAGATTTTGATGAAACTAGACAAAAATAATCTGTGGTTTATTGCTTTCAAATGGTTGACTTTTGTGCTTTAACGATGTACAATTGGATATTGTGCCGTGGACATCATGTCAATTCTGCGTAGATATTCACAACTGATGGACCACAAGTTTATAGTTTCACCGAATTTTAGCATATTCCTGCCTCTCTCTACACCACAGTTAAAAACCGCGTGAAAACGAAGTAAAAAAAAAAGGAACACTTCTAAAAATAGGGCGATCGCTTTTAGTATTGCATAAAGAGAAAAAAGAAAGCAATAAAAATTCTCGTTTACATTTTTTTTTTTGCCCGAAAATTAAGTAAAAAAAATGAGGAAGTAAATACCGAAAATAGTGCCTATTGTATTGATCTTTTTATGCCGTTTTGAGTCATTCTTCATCGCCAAATATGAAGGAATTTTTTTATTGACTAATGAGAAAAATATATGAACTACGGATTATTAATATATTTTACGGATTGCTTTTAATGCGGTAATTAAGCAATTGATATTTATAACAACTGAAATTATAAAGTATTTTAGAAATCAGGGCAGGAGATCAGTCGGTATTTTCTGCAATGTCCAATGTACCAGTCGTTCAAAAGAATGTTGATATTGATATTTATTTACAGCGTTCACACATGCAAGATACAAACTGAAAACGTACGAGTCTTCTAAGTAAGGTTAAATGGACAAGTGCAGTAAACTACACTGTACAATTAAGCAAGATTAGTAGTAAGCAAAAGCAAAAACACCATGAAATTGCTCAAGTCGTTTGATATTAAGTGCAGGGGAACATCAACCACGCTATTCTTAGTGGCAGCTGTACGACGTTTCCCATACGCGTTGGATCTTGATTAATGGACCCCGGAGGGACTAAGATTCTGGTAGATAATAATACCTTTGGGGAGGGGGACGGGGTGCGGGAAGAGATAAATGGATGGACGAACTGTCTGGGAATCAAGAGAAATGGAGAAGTTACGTGGAAGTTGTTGGAAGTAAAAGTAAATGAATTGGAAGAGAAGAGACTTCTAGAGCAAGAACCTAAATCTTTCCTTAAATACAGAGCGTTTGAGTAAGTTATGGTTATTAATCTAAGAAACGTTTGTGAAATTCATTACTTAAGAAACGCCGATAGACTTTCCTCCTGCCTGGTTTAATTCTTGGTATTGCATTTCGGATAATCTAGTCGCTCGGTTAATCACATGGAGCTTATAAAACTTGCAGGATGCTAAATTCAACATTTTGCTTGCAGTTACAACATTTAATAAATAATGAAAAAAAGAGGAAAGGAGATGTTTCAAAATAACAACGAACTTCACTTTCATTTCATAGTGAAAGCTATTAAGATAAAAGTGCAGAAAAAAGAACTCAAGCCAGTACATTAGGCAGCATTTTGGCAGAAGGATCTAGGATGATATACAGAAGACAAAGTAAAAATATTAAAGTAATTAAAAAAGATGGACAGAAAAAAGATATTATAAATGCAGCTATATTTATTATCATTTTGATGATGAAAATTATGAACAGGGCTATTGCACAAGAGGAAATGGAGACTGCACAATTCAAAGCTATGAATAACGAATCGGGAAAAGAAATAGTTCTTTGTAAATGATGAGAAATTGGTCAAAATGAACATTGCGCTTTATAGTAGAGCAAATAAAATAAAAAATAATTTATCAAGAGGTTGTATGATATATTTTTAAAAGAAAAGAAAAATGCAGAGATTCAATTGTCTGATTAAACGAGTAAAAAATCACATACCACGTAAACGGGAGATGAAAGATAGTGTGGAAAATCATGAAAGGAGTTTATCACCCGATTGCCATTGAAAACTTGACCGAGTGAAGGCCAGTGACGTAAATAGAAAACGGTGCCTGGTTGAGCCATAAATTGAAAGGTATCGCCTTGCTCTCTCTCTCTCTCTCTCTCTCTCTCTCTCTCTCTCTCTCTCTCTCTCTCTCTCTCTCTCTAATCCTCTCGCGTTAGGGGTAGCTTTTTCTCATGAAAGGTGACGATGGGAAATGAAGCTGTGGATTTTCGCCTTCCCAACTGTAGAGAAAAAGTCTATATTGGTAGATTAGCCAGTCATGTAAAGATTGATTATATATATGTATGTATTTATATTATATACTATATATATATTATGTAATATATATATGTAATATACTATATATGTATATATATAATATATTATTTATATACATAACTATACATATCTATACATATATATATATATATATATATATATATATATATATATATATATATATATATACATACACATTCATTTATACATACACACACACATATATATGTGTATGTGTGTATGTATGCATGTATGTATGTATGAACACGGCAGCCAGTCGCGAATTGGGGCTTCGTCGCACCGCATTTGATTTTGTTTTTTATGGGAACAAAATTTCAAAACAAAATTCACATAATTCACAATTAGTTTGGGACGCAGACTAATTAGAATCAGTGACCTTACAGACCTTACATCTTGTTCGGGTTGCCCCAGGTCCCTCAGTGTGAGGCACCTCTACTGTCTTCCAGAGAAATGCTAATGTATCTTCCGGTATATTTTGCATCTTCCAATCTTGGATGGTCTGGGATGCAGCTTAGATATTAGTCGAGCTTATTCTTAAACACATCTACGCTCACTCCTGATATATTCCTCAGATGAGCTGGCAACGCATTGAATAGACGCTGCATTGTCGATGCTGGTGCTTAGTGGATTAATGTCCTGTGTGCTTTCCTTAGTTTTCCTGATATAGTTTTGGGCACTATTAATGTACCTCTGCTTGCTATTTCTGATATTTTTAGCTCCATGATGTTTTCGGCAATTTCTTCTATCTGTTTCCATGCCTGAATTATCATGTAGCGTTCTTTTCTCCTTTCTAGACTATATAATTTTATAATTTGTAGTCTTTCCCAGTAGTACAGATCCTTAACTTCTTCTATTCTAGCTGTAAAGGACCTTTGCACACTCTATTTGTGCAATATCCTTTTGGCTGTGTGGGTACCATATCATATTGCAATATTCAAGTGGACTACGAACATACGTTTTATAAAGCATAATCATGTGTTCAGCTTTTCTTGTTTTGAAGTGTCGTAACAACATTCCCATTTTTGCTTTACATTTTGCCAATAGAATCGCTATTTTATCATTGCATAACATGTTCCTGTTCAACATCACACCAAGGTCTTTAAATTACTGTTTTTCTCATTATTAGTGTCATCCAGTCCTTCAGTAATGTCTATGGAGTCAGAATATCCCTACGTATTTTATTCTACTGAGTCACATGCGAGAGACGACGTTGATCTCTAACGTGTTGCTCTTGCAATCCTTAGTACTTCTCTTCGGTACCTTCATTTACCTTTCTTGAATAATGCATGTTAATTTAGAAAAATGTGAATGAATCATTTCCAATATATCGTGGTGTACAAAGAAAGGCCGATGGAAATGGATTAGGTTAATAAAGAAATGCCTTATACGTAAAACTGACAGTGATTCCTTGTGCAAGTGAAGACATCAAATAAATATCTATTTTATCAACCTGATTACTGAAAGATTTTGTATATCTCTACCTTATGCTTAAGCGAATTTCCAATTGCACTTAAATGTTTGCAGTAAGATGTCTTCATTGTAAGGTTATGGTAGTAGCATTGCCATATAGTTCCTTCAAATAAGATGACGAGGTTAGAAGAGTCCTTCTGATATATAACAAGGTCTGTGGAATTATTAATATTGAATCAATGCTTGAAATTCTCGATATGAATGGATATATTACTCTAACGACTTTTTTATTTCTTTGGACAGCATAATAAATGAGCAATGTCGTTGTATCTGTTTTTTTAGAGTGAATAATATTTGTATCAAACCTCCATGAGGAAAAACCTACGAAAAGGGAAGTAATTCCAAAAACCCATAATCTGTATTCGAGATTACATAAGTTTATGTAAGATAACAACAGTGAAATTTACAGGAAAAATTGGAGAGCTTAAGGAAGACCTTATTGATATGTGTATCATGATATACAGTGATTATTATACTATCAATAAACAAAGTGAAAATCACGTGCATATATATTTTAAATGGGAAGGGCATATTTTCTAATGTCGGGCAAATAAAAAAAAAATTAAAAATTTTTTTTAAGACATCTCGACACTTGTATAAAATTAAAACTTCCTCAATGGACGAACAGGCAATCGTAACCTTGCAGAAACAGTTACTTCCAATCAAACTGCTGTGACAAAAAAGGCCAAAACAAATCCATAAAAATAAAAAATAAAAAGTACAGAAATAACTAACGAAGAGGGAAGGAAACACGAAAGTCCCAAAAATCTGTACTGTTTGTCACTGAACATTTGGTCCAATGAAAGAGACAGAAGCTTTGACAGTCAACCAGGATGTTTTCCTTTCTTTCCTTTCCTGCAATGCCTTGTCCTCTCTCTCCTCTCGTCGTCTCTCTCTCTCTCTCTCTCTCTCTCTCTCTCTCTCGCAGAGCGCATTTCCTTTTGGTTTATATACTTTGGGATTTTGAGGTTTCTTTTTTATTATTAATTTTTGTTGATTTCATCGGTTAATTTAGATGACTTTTATATATATATTTAATGTCTGTACTAATTTAAGTTTGAAGTTGGCGTTATTATTCATGTTAATGTTTTTGAGAGATATTTGTGCAAATTGTGAACTCTTATGTGTCTAGTTTTTAAGTGAATTAGATGCTTGTTGGATGAAATTATTGTATAAAGATTTTAGTCACAAAGAATAAAGTTGAATACCTACACTCTTTTATAATAGCTACCTACACCTTTATAACTCAGCAATAACCCAAATGCTTAGTCTCTTAATACCCACAGTCGGATTATTGGGTCGAGGTGGGTAGGGAAGACCTGACGGCGTCCTCCTCCTCCTCCTAATAATAATAATAATAATAATAATAATAATAATAATAATAATAATAATAATTTTACATATATTTAAGTTTAAAACAGAAAAGATAAATTTAATCGGACTATACTGTCCCTGGCAGGGCATCCTTACGAGAGAATAAAGAAACCATTAGATAAATGAATGAATGTATCCTCTCCCTTGCCTTCCATGTGGGATACACACTCTCCCCAAATTAAATTCTTCAATGCCGGTTCTTTTTCTCCCTCAAACGTGTATAGCAGTGCAATGTCAAGTCCCTCCTTTTCCAGTTCCATAATATCACTGACAGATTTAAGCCTTTTTCGATGCCGGAT
The DNA here is from genome assembly GCF_015104395.2 of Macrobrachium nipponense. NCBI lineage: Eukaryota > Metazoa > Arthropoda > Malacostraca > Decapoda > Palaemonidae > Macrobrachium > Macrobrachium nipponense. The sequence continues at coordinate 1,540,299 of NC_087205.1, read as the reverse complement.
AACCGTAGTGTTATTTTGTTTATTAGCTGTTTTACATTGCTAATAAATTCCCTAGTTTTCATTATGCCGTGTTTGTATGTGAGACGACTCCATTTAGTAATCCTTGTTTTTGCATTAATTGTTTTATGTATTACCTTTAGTAAGGATAATTCTCTCTCTTCTCTCGTCTCTCTCTCCTCTCTCTCTCTCTCTTTATTTATTTAATAAATATATAATATATATATATATATATATATATATAATATTACGTATATTGTATATTACGTTATATATAATTATTATATAATTTATATTATTATATATGTATATATACGTATTAATGTTAATACGTTATATAATAATATTACATATATCTATATATATCATATATATATTATATCGTATATGTATTACGTATATATTATGTATCTATATATATATATATATAATATTATATATATAATATTATATATATACATACTATATATATATGGCATATATATATTAAATACTATATATATAGTATATATATATATATATATATAGATATATACATACACATATATGTATATATATATATGTATATATATATATATATATATATATATATATATATATATATATATAATATATATATATATATATATATATATATATATATATATCTGGAGTCCTCGACATAATGTCATGGAAGTGTGATACCTTTTGTTCTTACCTACACAAGTACTTTAAAAAAAAAAGAAATAAGTTAAACATTTGTACTTAGTTTTGCTAGACTTTCTCCTTACAATTGTCCATTTTATTCTTCTCCCTCGATTGGTAATTTTTAATTTTAATCTTGCCTCCTTCATCGGCGTCAGTTATTCTCCTAAACCTCTTTTAATCTTTAGGTGCAAATATTCAGTTTTCTTGGATCGCAAAGGAATTGTAATATTATACTGGTTTTTCAGTTACGGTTTGGAAGCATCTTTTCAATGAGAGAGGAAATGACAGCTCTTGACACTAGAATTCTCTTTCAAGAGAAAGAGGAGAGGTTAGAACCATGTGCACAAATGTTTTTATGGTGTCCAAGCTTGGCGTTTGTTGTATTCCACAATAACAGCTCCATCATATCTTTTATTAACTCAGACATAACCAGCTTTTTATTTTTTTTTATTCTCGTTTTTATAATATCGGTATATTCAGTAGTGTATCCTCAATCTTTAGTAGATGTTTGAATAACAAAAAATCATCATGAAGTAATATATAATTAGATGATTTGTAGTTAAAAACAGTTTTGAGTGTCAGAGTAAATAATCGAACTAGACTGTTTGAGCATAACTTTTGTTGTTAATGTTTTCCTCTACCACGAATTTTTCGATTTTTTTACCTTAAATAAGAAGTAATAAATACTAAGAAGTAATAAATTCTGTGTCACTCTTGAAGTTCATGTGACAATTAGTGTCGAATTCAATCGATTCTGTGAGATGTAAAATAAGGAATCATCACCACTCATGGAAAAAAATAAATAAGTAAAGATTCTGAGTAATTCCTGTTCTTTTTCATTTAGCTTTTTCGCATCCCACCCCCACCCCCCGCACCCCCAAAAACGTCTCACCGTTTATAAGTTCGAAATTCAGACCAAATGCTTCCCAGGTTCCAATGTGCCTGATTTCACCTGTCGTGTCAAGGGGAAAATAAATGTAAGAGAAAACAAGGCGAAAAGAAAATGAAAAACTGTAGCATTTCTGTATGAAATTTCGGCGCCCTGGCATTATCCCCGCGCCCGTGTTTTATTTTTTATTTTTTTTATTAGATCTGATCCGCACAAACAAAAGCAGAGCGTAAAATTATCCAAACTTTCAACAGCTGTGGTTCGCTTTAAAACGGAGATGAAACAATGCTTTTTTTTTTTTTTTTTTTTTCCCGGAGCAGATTTATGTGCCGCTTCGTTTGGCGAAATAAATTCTTTTACTTTTCCTAATTTTTTTTTCATGTTGCCAAGGCGAAAGGGTTAATGTAAAGTGATAACGAAACCACAAATCATAAAAGTAAAAAAAAAAAAAAAAAAAAAACAAAAAAAAAAAAAAAAAATCTCGCATTCGTGTTGTAATTTTACCGCATTTTTGCAGACATGGCAAAATCATTTCGCTCTTGTCAGACAGAATTGTTCTTTCTATTTTGCACTGAACTTGTG
>NC_087205.1:1528144-1535644 GCF_015104395.2 Macrobrachium nipponense | reverse complement strand
AAAAAAAAAAAAAAAAAACACTCAGATGGCTATGTGTCTGTCCGTCCGGTCTTGAAAACTACTGAGACGAGGGGGGCTGCAAATTGGTAGTTTGATTATCCACCCTCCTATCGTCAAACATGCCAAATTACAGCCCTCCAACCTCAGGTTTTTATTTTATTCAGGGTCTGGCACCTCTATAGGTGCCAACAAGACAGGCCACCATTGGTCCATGGCTGAAACTTCGTAGCATTTTTTACTTGTTAGTTAATGTAATCGCTTTATTTGTTAATTATTGATTCCTGCTCATTGTTTGTATAGCCAACTGTTTCCTATATGGATCGTCGAAGCACTTAGTCATACCAGGTTGCCTACACATCATTCAGCAGAAGTGATATGAGAGAGAGAGAGAGAGAGAGAGAGAGAGGGTTACCTTGCAAATATAATCCCATAATCCCATAAAACGTCCAGCATACAAAACCAGTATATATTGTAAATACAAAAACATCTCACATTGTTTTGGAGCTGTGCAAATTTTTGACGTCTGCTCGGCACATTATTCCATACACCTTTTTCTTTATTTATTTTTTTATTTATTTTTTTTTTTAAGAGAAACTTCTGCTGTGGGTACCATGAAGCTGTTGCCTAAGTTACATGTTAAGGTAGGTTAAACGAAATTCCTACTTTATGATAAAAACGGTTTGGCGGATAATGTTGTCATGATTTCCGTGAATTTCATTAGAACTGTCATAGGCCCTTTTTTTTTTGGTAGAATATATATCGTTCAAATATTTTCTTATTGAAAGTGTCCCTCAACACTTTTTTTTGCCATGAGTTTTACTGAAATCGCACGATTACAGTCACATGATATATATTTTTTCTTTAATTGATTTTTTGGCAATTAACGAGTTCTTCTTCTTCTTCTTCTTCTTCTTCTTCTTCTTCTTCTTCTTCTTCTTCTTCTTCTTCCAAACACCAATAAAACGACTTCCTCTACAATTGGAGAGAAAGGTCTCAGGTACACAACAAGATCAAGAATACCAGATGGTTAATTGTCAAAAGGGTGAAAATTAAAAGAGATAATCCAGGATTATCGGATATCACACGGTCACAAACCTAAACAGATTTGATCCTAACCGAAATTACAAAGTATCCGTACAGTCCAAAACATGTAAAAACTAAATATATGAATTTTGTTGCCTATATTTATCTACAACTTTTTTTTTTATTATGAAAGCATCAAGTTTAGATAAACCAAGACTTAAATTTAGAAAATTTCTAATATTTGACTTGATGAAACAAGATTCAATGATATTTCTTTTAACTGTGTCATTACATGGGATTAAGGCTCTTGCTTGACTCCAGTTAATAGGATGATCTAAATCTCTCATATGTACGAATATTGCATTCGATATTTGCCCAGTTCTCACAGAATATTGGTGCTGTTTGAGACGTTGAGAAAGAGATTTACTGGTCTGTCCGTAGTAGACTTTATCACACTTTTTGCAAGGAATTTCATATATATCTTGTTGTGTACCTGAGACCTTTCTCTCCAATTGTATTTCATTCTCTCCTTGGCTCATTCTCTCCTTGGCAATGTCTTAGTAAAGACGAAAGCGCTTGGATTACTGGCTATTATTTTCCTGTACCATTCGCTTATTTAATGAAGTCACGTGCATCTACGGTGAATTTTTTAAGCACACACACACACACACACACACACACACACACACACACACACACACACACATATATATATATATATATATATATATACATATATATATATATATATATATATATATATATATATATATATATATATATATATATATTACGTATATATATTGTGTGTGTTTGTGTTTGTGATTGTAACTTAAGTTTGTGCAAAGTAACAAGTTGTCACTACTGTCGAAGTGACTGTTGATGTATTTTGTTAAACACTGAGTGAATAAACCTCTAAGCAATGCCCCCGAAGTACTAACCCTGAAAACGTGTAGATGGGCAGATGTAGTATGTTAGAATTGAAGAACCCCTGAGTCGACAAAATGTGAACAGCTGAGTCGATTGAGTGTGTTTGTGTGTCGTGTTCATATATATATATATATATATATATATATATATATATATATATATATATATATATATATATATAAACGTTTTCCATCGTTTACATTTACTTCTAGTGGAAGAAGGCCCGAGTTGATAAGAAACACTGGAGATAGCTAGCGCTGTTTCAATGGAAAAAAAGGACTCCCAATCGGTAATGGAGGCTGCTGATTCATATGCAGCCAGATAAGCTTTTTTCAGCGCATCCAGCGCTTCACAAAGCTCTATTGAAACAATGGAATAGTTCTCCCAAAAGCTTTCTTTTCTCTTACGATGGCGAAGATGGCCAAAAGAATTCCATTTGTATTCCTCGGAAGTGAATGCATCGCCATGAAGGCCTTTGGTGATGTGGTTCTTTGCACGTTTAGTTTCTGTTGTGGAGGCAGTGCCCTACAGGTACACATACTGCATACATACACACATTTACATATAAGGGTAATATATATAGATATAATATATATATATATATATATATATATATATATATATATATATATATATATATATATATATATATATAACAACTCTTCAGAGGGTGTCCATGATTCTCGTTGTAAAAGGATGAAGTCTATTATGAAACGTTTCGCACATGAAACATCTGTGCATCATCAGTCTGCAAAGAGCAATAAGACAAATAAATAACATATAAAGCCATAAAACACAACAGAACTCACATGAATTAAAAATAGTCTTAAAATTAACCCGAAGAAAAGAAAAGTACAAAGTAAAAACAGTAAAAAGAGAGAGAACACCCAAAACACTAACCGTCCATGAGGAGAGAAGATGGAATGACCTGTCGTCAAAAGCAGGTGACGACGTTAACTATGCAGGTGTAGAGTGGTTGAAGAAGTATTACCATTTAACGAAGGAACAAGTTCTTAATATAATAATGACTCGAGGGTAGTTAAGTGATCAGGATGTTTGACATGAGCTATTATTATGAACTGTTCTTTCTGAAGCTCAATTTTGCAATTAAAAGTATGGTTCCTGATATTAGAATATTCAGGTGTTTTATTCTTTGTCCTGTTCGGAAACTATATATGTAATATATAATATATATATATATATATATATATATATATATATATATATATATATATATATATATAAAAGTTTGGAGCTATATGTCCTCCGGGTGTGTGTATAGCTATAATTGTCCTAAATGTAATTTAGGAACTTATATTGGATCCACCAGGAGGCTTCTGAAGGTACGCATAGATTCTCATCGTGGAGTAAGCTATAGGACAGGCAGCAAAATTGCAAACCCAGAATTTTCTAATATTAGAAATAATTCTAAAATATGTAAAACCTCCATTGAAAATAAGGATTTAAAGTTGTAGGACGAGCTTCCAACAGCAACGATTTGATAATTTTAGAATCGTTAATGATCAAACGACTCGTTCCTTTGTTGAACAGCCAAACCTCTGTTGGCCACCACTGTACCTCTCTTAGTTTCCATCTTTTATCTCCAGTCTTGACATTGCCGCTGAATAGGTTGGTTCAGCTTTGCTTAACTTTTGAATATTTTTTTTTTTTTTTTTTTTTTTACTTATTTTAAGAGTTTTTTTGTCCTGTTTATTTTACGTTTTGTGTTTTTTTAAAGTTGTCCTTTTAGTTGTCCCCTTTAATATTTTAAGTTCGTAATCATTGTGCAACTTTTATTTTTAAATTTTTATATTCTTAGCTTTATTGGTATTTATGTTATCTACTTTGTACAGCCCTCGAAATGTAATGAAGGCATTACGAAACGTCGAGAATAAATTGAGCCTTTTAGCAAGTCTTTATGTCCTCCTCCTCATTGATGTATATCCGGCTGTGGATATGCATATATGTAGAATCTACTGGTAATTTTTACCAGATACATATGTAATTGTAATAGCCACAATGTCCTCTTAACTTCTCAAAATCTTTGCCTTTTTTTTTTGGACACGCTTGAGATCCAACCTTCTAAGAAATATGTAGGAATCATGATGATCGGTAGCGGCAAAAGAACCAGCGATACCATAATCACGACGAGGTCACCCTGCCGGGTCAAGTCGGCAAGGTGACCTCGTTGAAATTATGGTATCAAGAGTTCGATTCCCGCTACTGGACAGCATGATTTCTTCATATTTCTCTGAAAGTTGGATCTCAAGGCTTTGTAGTGACAAGCGTGTCCAAAAAAGAGACAAGAATTTGAGAAGTTAAGAGGGCATTGTGGCTATTACAATTACATATAGGGGAGACCGGGGCTAGTTGTTACAATTTTACTATTTTTCCCTTAACTCAATATCTAAAAAAGGAAACTTAAATAAATTTATACTGTGAAAAGGTTATTATATGTGTTATCAAACTAATGTAACAAAAAGGTTAAATACTTTTTGTATACAACTTGCCCCATATGCAGGGCAAGTTGTTACAGTCCATGGGGTATATTGTTACAAAATATAAAAATGAATCCCATCCTTTAAAAACCAAAGGAAATCAGTTAACACTTCATTGTACAAAAGTCACATATATACCTAATGAGCAATTTCATTTGTGCAGCGTTCATAGACCTAAACTTTGCATTTGATGCATTGCACCCATTACTCCCCTGAGGCTGTATTTGGCCATTTTCACTAATAATTTTCAATGTTCTATTTGGTTTTATTTCCACCAGACTTCAGAAACCTTTTGTTATTCAGATTCCTTTCACTGGTTTTACTCTTGAGCCTTTTTCCTTGTGAATCCTCGTTGTGCTTCTGTAGTTTCATCTTCCTTTTTTGCATCTTTGTGTCTTTCTAGGGCTAGCCTTTTTCAAAGGTCGTAGCTCCTCTGGGGGTTTGTTATCACCTGTAGGTTTTTGTTCTGTCTTCATAGAAGGAGGTGATTTGTTACATATATATGTAATGCCTATCTAAACAATCCTTGCTTGTGCTTGTAACAGTGTCTGGAATCATTTTCAAAGGCTTGTTATGCAATGGGGAGTTAGACGGTCTTGAGGAGGTTCACAGGTAAGTATCATGTAGCCTATGTAAACTTCAGTAGGCTGTAACGGCCTTTCATCATTTGCTTTGGTTTTATTACCTATGTTTTGTGGCTTCTACAACTACACGTGTATCCTATGGATTTTTATTTGGACGACCAAAGACAACTATAAATTATGCGGGCAAAGTTGTTACTGATTGTAACAACTATCCCCGGGCGAATTATTTTCCTTCTCCTCATAAATTTTGCTATGAAAATAATACGAAAGGTCAAAATATTTACTCAAAGTATCGAAAAAAATTTTTTGCTTGTAGTTTCGTAGACGGGTGATCAACTTGTTTTTTACTCAACGAGGATAAGGCTGATACTGACGCCTATTCGTGGGAAGAACCTCGGCGCCAACTATTCCTATATGATGAAGATATTAACAGTGTATTAATCTACCCTTGTATGCAACTAGCCCCGGTCTCCCCTATATATATTACACACACATGTATATGTATATATATATGCATGTGTGTGTAATTGTATATATACATACACGCATTCACATATATATACACCTATATGTAGATAGATAAACACACACACATACATACTTATATATATATATATATATATATATATATATATATACTATATATATATATATATATATATTTATATATATATATATATATATATATATATACGTATATATGCGCATGCGCGTCTCTCTCTCTCTCTCTCTCTCTCTCTCTCTGAATCAATAGCATTTTAGGCAACTCTCCCTACCATTAGGACGCCATTTGCGAAGTCCACTGTGGCCTCAAAGGGTCATTCATCCCAGGACGATGCCGTCAATAAAACACAAGTTGAAAATTTGTTTGCCCCGTCCCAGAGCCATTTCCAAATTGGAATTGAAACTTGATATAGTAACAAGGTGAAGTGATTCGTAAGGCAAGGGCACTGAAACATTTTGGCTTCAATCTTCGTAAGTTAGATAATTCAAAATAAGGAGAGAAATAAAGTGGTTGCATATATACATCTTATACGTCATATCCGATGTGCGATTTTAATCGAAGCTAACGATTATATTTTGTGTTTTGCTGCACACATAACCTCTCTCTCTCTCTCTCTCTCTCTCTCTCTCTCTCTCTCTCCATACATTGTATACACACACACGCCCACATTATATATATATGTATATATATATATATATATATATATATATATATATATATATATATATATATATATATATATATAAGTCTATCACATTACCTTGATTCATATACATATATCGAACTACAAATGTCCTTTAATATCTAATTCGCTTCTACTCGGAATTAATATATTTTCATGTATGCTTAACGAGGGGGAATTTATTAAGCGATAATAGAATTGGCCATCGACAGGCGCGAACCAGCGACTTCCCAATCCCAGGACTGGCAATGAAGCCTAAACCACCCCGACACCTTGCGGTGTCGGGGTGGTTTAAGGCTTCCCTGCCAGTCCTGGGATTGGGAAATCGCTGGTTCGCGCCTGTCGATAGCCAATTCTATTATCGCTTAATAAATTCCCCCTCGGTTAAGCATATATGAAAATATATAAATTCCGAGGTAGAGCGAATTAGATATTAAAGGACATTTGTAGTTCGATATATATATATATATATATATATATATATATAATGCTTAAAAATTCACAGTAGATGCACTTGACTTCATTAAATAAGGGAATACCACAGGAAAACGATAGACAGAAGTCCAAGCGCTTTCGTCTTTACTAAGACATTGTCAAGGAACGAATGAAATACAATTGGAGAGAAAATTATCAGGTAAACAACAAGATCAAAATTACCAGATGGTTAATTGTCAAAAGGGTAAAAGTTTAAGAGATAATCCAGGATTATCAGATATCACACGGTCACAAACCTAAACATAGATTTAACCCTAACAGAAACTGCAAAGTATCCGTACAGTCCAAAACATGTAAAAGCTGAATATATTAGTTTTGTTGCTTATATTTATCTGCAACTTTTTTCATTATGAAGGCATCAAGTTTAAATAAACCATGACTTAAATTTAGAACATTTCCAATGTTTGACTTGATGAAAGAAGATCAATGATATTCCTTTTAACTGTGTTATTCCATGGGATTAAGGCTCTTTCTTAAGTCCAGTTAATAGGATGATCTAAATGTCTCATATGTACGAATAATGCATTCGATATTTGCCCAGTTCTCACAGTCTGTCCGTAATAGGCTTTATCACACTTTTTGCAAGAAATTTCATATATGCAGCCTGGAAGATCTTTAGGAGAATTTTTATTACTAAACTTTTGACATTTATGTTTAAAAGCTTTAAAATTATAGGAATATCTAAAAACCTTTCATCATAAGGTAATTTTAGAATGTTATGCTTACTAAATTCAAGTTTGTCATTAGTTAAATAAAATGTTTTTCTAGCTCTTTTCCATGCCA
>NC_087205.1:1523144-1525644 GCF_015104395.2 Macrobrachium nipponense | reverse complement strand
GTTGCATTGTCAGTTCCGCCTATTCGAAAGAAGTTTGGTAAATCATTTATCACCATTATTGCCCTTTTGCTTTTGCCGTTCGCTACGAAATTTAGTAAAATAGGAACGTTGCAGTGAGTATGTTTACACGGGAGTAGAAGTTTTTTTTTTTTTTTTTTTTTTTTTTTTTTTTTTTTTTTTTTTTTTTTTTGTTAAAAGAAAGAGAAAAAATGATTAAAAAGCTTGGTTTTCCTTGTTCATTATTATCAATGCATTATTCATGTGCGGTTGCTACAAAGCGTAATACCAAGTTTAGTATCTTTCTGAGTAAAAGGTGCAATTTTTAACCTCTGCCGAAAAACAAGAAGAAGGAAGAAGCATCAAAAGTTTGGAGAGATTCACACTGCCCCCCCATTGACCCACCCCCAATTTTTAGCCTCCGAGCCACGCCCCCCCTCCCCCCCTTTATTTTTTGTGTCTCCTCACCTGTTAAAAGTGAAACAAATCTGTCGCAGGTGTGGCTAATTTTTTTTATGCTCTTGTGGATCAAACTAAAAAGAAATAAAACGGGGATGTTGGAACAATGTCAGGATTCCGAATTCCACCCAGAAATGCAGCGGTTTGGTTTTTTTTCTCTTTTTTTTCTCCTCCAAATCTTTATTTTCCCGTGAACCCGAAAGTGGAAATCAGTCACGTTTGGAAACGGGAACGTTCGGTCAGAAAATTGAGAACCGATAAACAGCGACATTTTCGGTGCGAATAAAAAAGGAACCGAAAAGGCAAAAGAAATACTCGATATCTTTCTAGCTTTTACAGATGGTAAATATTGTATGTTAATTTAAATTAAAACGGTAACATTTGTTAATGACTTCATGAAGTTCACAAATTGCACAAATTTGGAGAAAAACAATAATGTATTTTTCATTTTACAGCACAAATTAGGAAAAAAAAAAGAAAAAAATAATGTATTTTTCATTTTAAAGAACAAATTTAGAAAAAAAAATAAAAAAATAATGTATTTTTCATTTTACAGAACAAATTTGGAAAAAAAGAGAAAAACATAATGTATTTTTCACTTGACAACACGTTTAAAGTTTGACCATTAGTCAAGAATGGTAACAACAATAAAAAAGTATAATTCATAACAACAAAATAGGTGAGAGAAAACGTACTAAAAATCTTAACCTCAAAATGCTCGAAATTCAAGGTTGCTGCTGAGGTAATATTGTTCATAAAATTTTTTCTGCGATTAACCTAACCTCTTTTGTATGCGACATTTTTTTTTTAATTGTAAACTCAAGCAGACTTTGAACATTTAACGAGATTATATGACAGAAATTGCTCAAAAAAAAAAAAAGTAAATCAATAGGAAAATAAAAATTCTGCAAAAAAAAAAAAAAAAAAAAATTCTGCAAAAAAAATAAGGAAAAATTCTGCAAAAAAAATTACAAGAAAAAATTCTGCCAAAAAATTGACAAGGAAAAATTCTGCCAAAAAAATGACAGGAAAAATGTTTGCCAAAAAATTACAAGAAAAAATTCTGCCCAAAATTTGACAAAAAAAAATTCTGCTAAAAAATGACAAGAAAAAAATCTGCCAAAATATGACGAAAAAATTCTGAAAAAAAAGGCAAGGAGAGGCCTTTTTTATGTCATAGCCATCGCACCACAGAAGAGAGAGAGAGAGAGAGAGAGAGAAAACAACAGATGTAAGCGAAGCGATAACGGTAATGACGCCGAATATGAAAAGGATTACCGACGAGAGGGCACCACTAAAGTTCCATAAAAGTTGACGGTTAATGAAAAGAGAAATTGGCGAGAAAATCTTTTCAAGCTCCCGAGGAACATTTTCCAGATTTCATATCCCACTAATGGGTTTCTCAAGTGTATATTGCAGCCCTGCCGTTGGTGGGTCTCTCTCCAGCCAGCCCTTAACATTCCGTAATATTTACCTCGTGATGGCTTCAAGTTGTCGTTATAATATTTTACTCTGCATCCGATGTCTCTCTGTCTCTTCATCTTAACAACCGCTCTTTCTTTTCCTCTGGAGATTCTTATATTATTATTTTCAGTTTGATGTTTTCAATTTAAATTTGTATATTTTGCTTTAAAGTTGGCTTGCTCTATTGACTGTGATCTTGATTACCTACCTTTTTTTTATACTATTCGAAAGGAGTATGTTTTTCTTTATCTCGTAACAATTGACATTCTCTTAACTAGAATACGTAAACAGTTATGGTTAATTTGTTTATGTAATTATTTAATGATTAAATGACGGACGGGAGTAACTAAGAATATGACTATTAAATAAAAATTATTATTATTATTATTATTATTATTATTATTATTATTATTATTATTATTATTATTATTATTATTATTATTATTATTATTATTGATCGCAGCGAGTACTCAAAATTGCTGAACAGATAAGAAGCCTTGTCTTTCAAAAATGTTTCATTTCCACTGAATAAAGTATGTAAAAAAATGAAAAAGAACAGAGGAGGAGGAAAGTCAAATAT
>NC_087205.1:1498144-1515644 GCF_015104395.2 Macrobrachium nipponense | reverse complement strand
TTTGTTGGCCATAAGGAAAGTACCACCATTTTCATTTTTTTCTTATACATCGATAAAAGAATTTTAGTAATTTTAGGCTTCTGTTAATCATCAAATTTTCTAAAACATGTAATTGTCATCGTTTAATGTCAAGGAGAAAGTATAAATAAGATTATCAAGGTGTTGTGAAAGGTAAGTATAAGGTGCCTTTTGAGTTGCGGGAAAAATATTGCTTTAACAAGTTGATTATAACGAGATCTGATAAAGAAGGTTTGAAGATTATATAGGTGAGACCTGCAAGTGATAGAGAGGTGAATATAGGATTGATACTCTGATGTTAAGGGAACCTATTATATTATATTATCCTCTAGTTAAGTAATGGGTTAGGTATATACTTACATAAATACAGACATATATATATATATATATATATATATATATATATATATATATATATATATATATATATATATATATATATATTTTTTGGCAAATTCTTTAAATTACCTGAGACGTGGAATAACAAACTGACGCAGATATCATTAAAGAATCAGTTTCCTTTATGCATCGCTAATAAATGGCAATTATTCCTCCAACATATTGTTGTGCTCACACATCATTAGTAAATGAAGGTCATATTCCAGTTTTGTGGTTGAACATAATCAGCAAAAGAAAATGAGTTGTGATGTTTTTGTTAGTAATGATTTTTCTAACGTAATATCCTTCATTTATCCGGCGAACGATTCGCTATAAGGTCGGTCATATCTTTTTCCGTAATAATCGTAAAGAACCTTTAATTTTTTATTCCTCTCTTTCATTTAATCAACACACGTTTCGTTTCATTATATTCATGCTGTAATGACACTGAATTATGTGTATTTTCTCCATACTGGCGTTTTTTTTTACTAGTGTTTATTCTGTCCCATTGCTGCTGTGTGCTAGAATAAGATTTTCAAAAAGTTTCGCGAACTTTTACCTACGTCTTACGTTTTTGGTCTTTATTGTCGTTTGTATTGGAATTCTATCCTTATTTCCCTACTTCAAGTTCTTTGCAGCGTCCTTAGGTCCATAGCTGCAACCCCTTTCATTCGTTTTACCGTACCTCTGTTTATATTCTCTTTCTTCCATCTAACTTTCCACCCTCTCCTAGCAATTGATCATAGTGCAACTGTTAAGTTTTCCTCTTCTTTCTACTCTTAATATCCGTCTTAGCGCAGATTAACCTCATAGGTCCCAATGCTTGGCCTTGGGGGCCAAAATTTGCCATTCCGTGCCATTTATCCATTTCTGTATATTTATCTGCACTGTCATCATTATTACGTTAAATCATCTACCATCACCCTACCCTCCCCTCCCATGCCCCACACCCATATTTCCTACCCAAATCCCAGCCACTTCCGGGCTATTAATTAATCAAGCTCCAAGGCTTATGGAAGCATCGTACAGCAGCCGCATAGATTATCGTGGATGACGTTACTTTGCCCTTAGGGTAATCCTCTTCGCTTTTATTTCTCGAAAGGATTTCCCAGTTTCCATTTATGAATATATATATATATATATATATATATATATATATATATATATATATATATATAATAATATATATATATATATATAGATATATATATATATATATATATATACTGGATATATATGTGTAAATATGTATGTTTTGCATGTAGGATTGTTAATTGTGGTTTGTTTTTTGTTTTGTATATATTAATACATCCGCCTTCCTTCTCTCTCTCTCTCTCTCTCTCTCTGCTCAGACCTTGGTATGAGTTCCCCTGTTCTTGTAGGGCCCAAAAAGCAATTAAGATCCAGTAGGTTGAATTGGCCGAAATTCGCAAGCACAGAAGAGAGAGTAATTGGCGCTGGCCAACGAGGCTGTTCCTTTGACAGAATAGAAGACAGAACAATTTGTTGCTATTGCTCCTGTTTTTTTTTTCCCCTCCTGCTTTCGTATGTGATATTAGAGGAAGCAGGGGAACAGGGGGTCTGGAAATTGTTGGGTAAAGTGTGACTGACCCTCCTAGTTATATAGATGCCCCTAAAACGACCCGACCTCCAGCTTATTCGGGGCGCGTTCTAAAATTTACGGCCAATAGAGCATTGTTTCACCACCGAAAATTTCAATAAATACGATATATTTTACTAGAAATAAATTTTTTCTGTATTGTTTATCATGCGCATTATCTATTTTTTTACATTTTGATTCTAATAAATAAATCATAAAGATCCTATCCTAAAATTCCTGTATCTTTAACTCAACGCGAAGCACCTTTTTCCAGACCTTTTTAGGCTCTTCCGTGACCTCCCCCCCCCAAAAAAAAAAAAAAAAAAAAAAAAGAAAAAAAAAAAAAAAAAAAAACACAGCATAGTCGTTTGTAGGCTGACTCCACGAATAAGGGAAAGTAAACTAAAATAGCGGAAGAGGGAGGTTTTTTTTTTTTTTTTTTTTTTTTTTTTTTTTTTTTTTTTTTTTTTTTTTTTTAAGTTTGGTGAGGTTTAATACTAAGAACATCGAGAGAGAAGTTTCCTTCAAGTTTGTTGTACACGATATGGTCGATCTTGCTGTGAAAGTTGGATCTCCATATCGAAGGATGATCATACAAGGGAGAAGTTGTGCTCGAAATTTGAGAAAGAAATTTGTTAGTGAACACTTTTTAAATGTTAAGCTTCGAGACTTCACGAAGGTCAAAGGTTAAGTTTTTAAACAGAAGCCCTCTAAGTATACGGGCAGAGTAAGAAAGGCAAAGGAGTATACAAGAAGTCATGCAAGAGCTGAGTGGCTGAATAGCCAAATCAAGAGAAAGTGGTAAATATTGAGGTTATTGTGAGAATACAGTAATCTTCCCAGAAGTGGTAGTTTCTCCAAGCGGATGGGGAAACATGAGAAATGTCAGGAAGTATATAGCCTGTAATATTTTTGGGTGTCACCCGATCATCAAATTGTGCTATTATCAAAAAAGATTTAATCACTTAATAATGGCACACCTCAAAGTGATTTAGAGGAAAATTTTCATAAATATATGTCTTTCAGATTGCAGTATATTCTTTGTAAAAAACACACACACACACACACACACAGGCAAGGTGTTACCATCTTTTATTCGTTGTATTAGATAGATTGTAATCGCTATGCGGATACACAAGGGCGCTTATTCGAATATATATATATATATATATATATATATATATATATATATATATATATATATATATATATATATATATATATATATATTTATATTTATATATACTATACATGCATGCTTCTATGTAAGTATGCCCGTATACATGCATACATGAATATATATATATGCATAAACCTTAGGAAACAAAGAATATTTTGACCAGTCCTGCTCAAAGCGCCATAAAAGAAAACTGCTGATTCAGACCACTTGCATAAAGGATTAAACCAGAAATTTTTGCGAAGAACTTTTCTGCAATGGGATGCAAGATCCAGGCAGTTTGAATGTGAAGTGTGGCTGCCAGGAACTTCTTTAGACTCTGTTACTGAACTCGTAAAAGTAAACATGAAAAATGCATAAGGAACAGACCAATTTCTTGAATTGCACTTGGAAAGCAGGGACGGCGTTGCTTTGCGTGTGTATGCATGTTGACTTAACGGTGGGAATACACACTCTTTGAGTTATAAAAGCAAATAACTTTAGATGTGTGTTTGGTGTTACTTAAAACAGGTGTTTATTGTTTTCAAAATAGTGATGACAAGTGAAAATCTGTGTTGCTACTGTATTTTGACGTATTCAGTGATGTAGCTTACATGAAAGGTACTGTAAGATCTGACTTCCATTCATATTAGGATTCAGAAAAATGAATAAACCTCACACATTAGTCTAGATGTCTATTGTAAGAATTTATAAACTCGTATCTGAAATAATACAATTTTATTTATTACTATGAAGTTCAGATTTGTATGCGTAAGTCGCTATAGATGTGCAAGGTCCAAGTCAAATTGTCCGTGAACAAGACGGTAACCGGGAAAGTTTTCATGGCATTCCTAAGAGCCCATTTGACCTCGTAGTCTCGGATTTGATCACACTTTTTGGGTGTCGTTATTACTCACTACAACAAGTCTTTGAATCCAGATGAGAGAATTAGGGAAGTGTGAAAATAGGACTTTATCTCTGAGTAAAAGTAGCTTGGATATTCTTATAAGAGCTGAAATAGGGGGTTTAGGTTTTCAGTGGTATGCGTGTTCCAAATGATTACAAAACTTGGTAATTTTCTAGATCATTGTGTCGATTAATAAAACACGCACAGAATTGTGTGTATTCATGTTTGTATGTATGGATGTTTTCCAACCGGAAAAACAATAACCGCTAAAGCATAGTGGTGGGGATATGGATCTGTCTCCGTTATAGTAAAATATATCAGAATCCTACACATCTATGAACGTTTTAACTTAAATTCACAGACATCTCTCTCTCTCTCTCTCTCTCTCTCTCTCTCTCTCTCTCTCTCTCTCTCTCTCTTTTGTCCTATGATACAGTGTATATCATCAGTGATTTACGCAGTCACTGAATCACCAGTTTTATTGGCTAACATAACAATGTGTCTCCATCACTATAACCTCTCTGAAAATTTATTTCAACAAGCTTCTTTTTTGTAACTGGAAATCACTCAACATTCTATTTTTAAAGCAGGTCGCAATCTCTAAGACATCTAGTTCAGTTCAGATTACTTAAGACAATCGCCCTTGTAGGCTTTTTATAGCCAGCTGAAGAAAATCATTTAATATTTTTCCATGCACTTGGTCATAATGTAAATAAAATTTCATGGATAGCGTCAGTATAAGCATGCACTGAAACAATAGCGCTGGAAAAAAGATGAATAACCACCAACAAAACCGCCATCAAATTAAAAGAATATTACGAGATGAAAACCGAGTCATTCAGAGAAACTTCTCAGATCCTAATGAGTCCTTGATCCGTCCCAAAGTCCGAGATAAAGTTATCCCAACTCCTTTTGGGAAGAAGTTGGAAAAGAAATAGAAATAAAATCTTTTCGTTTCTCGGGTTGCGAAGCACGAATGCATTTAGCGCAAATTTCGAAAGCGGAGGAAAGGCGGCTCGAAAAAAAAGAAAAAAACTAAAAAAGGGTCCGTTTGTTTATGCATTTTGGGAACGACTTGCTGATAAGTCTCTTGGGGGCTTCGCCATTCTCTGGGAAATGATGCAGCGATATTAAGTCGTTTGTTCTGAATCGGTTGGAATGGAGTTCTTTCGCCCCGACCATTGCAGATAAGATACGTATGCAAATTCTCTCCCGATGAGAATATCGTCGCCGCTATTCTCAGATGCTGCGTGTGAGGATGCCATGTATTTCCTCTTTAGTGAATTTAGTGAAATAAATAAAACCACGAAAGAGAAAGAGAGAGAGAGCAAAGGGGGAGCGGTGTGGTAACGCGTGGTAATACTGGTTCGTGATGTATTTCTCTATACTGGAGAAAGTGAAAGCATTAACGAGTTGAGAGAGAGAGAGAGAGAGAGAGAGAAGGGGGGCGGTGTGGTATTATTTGGCAATAATGATTGCGTGATGGATGTCTCAATACTGGAGAAAGTGAAAGCATTAACGAGAGAGAGAGAGAGAGAGAGAGAGAGAGAGAAGAGAGAGAGAATTTTTTTTGCCTCATTTTGCCTTTGGCCTGTTTTGTATATTATTTATGTCTTTTACTATATTTTACTTATTGTTAGGTATACTTCCCTTTATTGTTTGAAGGGTTTACAAATTCCATTGTAAAAGTACTTTATAATAGAAAGTAAAAATGAAACGGATAAATGAAATTAAAGATAAAAAAACTCTGCATGCACTCGTTTGCTTTACGTAAGGCATATTCTCCCACTTGATTATCTCTCTCTCTCTCTCTCTCTCTCTCTCTCTCAACATTCTTTCCTCTTCATTTCATTCTTGTCTGCTCCGTAACCCAGTGCATACCTCCATCTTGTGTACGTTCTCTCTCTCTCTCTCTCTCTCTCTCCTCTCTCTCTCTCTCTCTCTCATATTTTGCCCCTTCCGTTTCATTCTTGTGTGTTGTGTAACCTAATGTATTTCTCTCTCTCTTCTCTCTCTCTCTCTCTCTCTCTCTCTCTCTCTGTTTTATATTTTCCTTTTTCCATTTCATTCTTACCTCCTGTAACTTATGCATTTCTCCATCTTGTGTATCCCCCCACCCCTCTCTCTCTCCTCTCATTCCTCTCTCTCAATCCCCTCCATCGTCTCTCTCTGTCTTTTTTAAAAATATGTACTGTACCTTGTAACACTCGTACGACAAGAGGATATATGGCAGTCACTTCTGTACCACAGGTGAATTCCTACAATATGCTTCGTGGCCTTTGTATGTATATAATAAAAAAAGAGAGAGAAAAAAAAGAACAGAAAAGAAATAAGGAAAAAAAATGAGGTGTGAAAGCCTAACAGAAATTTGCTCACATACGGACTAACAAAGAGATTCGGAGATAGAAGATACATGGAATTTGAAATAGTTCGGAGTTCGAGTGACGATGAAAACAAAATGAAAAAGTAAAAAAAAAAAAAAAACATTTAATTCTTCAGCGAAGGTCGATCTTGCCTTTCCATCTGCCGGAGTTTCCCGCTACGCTGAAGTTTTTCTGAAAATTTTTTTTACAACTTTTATCTATTTTTCTTTCGTAGTATGTATTTTATATAGAAGAAGAAGAAGAAGAAAAATTGAAAAAAAAATACTAGGAACGGGAACGATTCCTGTTCGAGATTAAAAAAAATAATCTGAGACCGTTTTCCAGAGATTGCGATGGAGTCTGTGTGTTGTTATTTGTTGACGACGCTCCTGTACAAGTTATTATTATTATTTTTTTTCTATGAAAAATATATGTAAACGGGGTGTGCTATGGCTTCACAGAATTTTAATTTTTTGTTATTTTAGATTAGTTTAAAGCGACCTGACTGTGCGCAACAATATATATATATATATATATATATATATATATATATATATGTATGTATGTGTGTGTGTATATATACGTATATATATATATATATATATATATATATATATATATATATATATATATGTAATGCTAGATGAATAGTGATATTACTTATGTAAGGAGGAAATCTGCCCATATGGGGAAGTTGCTTTGTCTGAATCCTTTACTTTTGGGAAGAAAATGACGATATGCATGTATATATATACTATATATATACATATAGCTTATGTATTTGCATATATATATATATATATATATATATATATATATATATATATTTTACATATTCATAAACATACATACAATAGTAGTACTTACATACGTACATAAATACAAACACAGGATTATAACTAATCCAAAGAAAACATGCCTGAATGGGAATAGAAAGGAACAAATGTTATTCCAGAGAAGGAAAGTAATCATATCTTTACCGGAAATCCCCAGAGGATTCTCACGGACAGCGGTAAATTTTAGGCCTCACGCGCCAGTCCTATTTCTATTCATAACTTCGCCCCCCCCCCCCCCCCTTTCCACTTCCCTAACCCATCCCCCATTCAGTCCCCACTTTAGAACCCCGAAGCCCATCACAACCCCCCTCCAAAATCCTATACCTTTCTGGTGATAGAAGTTCACTCTCGACGTGGTTCGGAAGTCACGTAAAGTCGTTGGCTCCATTGCTGAATAACCACTGGTTCCATGCAATGTAAAAACACCATACGAAAAGAAAAAAACATCCTATACGGTCCACCTCCTGAAGGCCTATATCAAAACACCATTAGATCTACTAACCCCCCATCAAACGCCCTCCCTCCCCTCCCCCCTCACCCCCAAGGCTATTTTAATGCAGGAATCCACCATCATCCCTATCTCCCCATCACTCCTTATCATTCCCTAAACTTCCAGTACCGACTACTCCTCCTCCTCTGCCACCTCACCCCTCCATTAACTAATTACAGCCGAGAGGGAAGTTGTTTTGGCAGTGGACACGGAAATATTCCGAGGCATCATATTTTTTCCTACGGTAATTGCCGAGTTTTACTCGTGAGCGACTGGCCGGCTAAATTAGTGCGCTGGAACAGCAGCCCTCTATTCATTTTAAAGCCCGGCTTTTTTCTTTCTTTACGGAGAGAGCGGAAAGGAACTTTTGCTGCTCAGTGGAAAAAGTGGTGCGTTGTTGAATACCTAATTCGCATTTTATCATTATTTCTCAAGAGTACCACCGTCTATTTCAAACAGGCCTAAAAGAGTACTCCAACTCGCAGAGAAATGATAGGATTTGTGAAAAACAAAAAACTACCAAAAGAAAAATAGATTTAAGGTTTTAGGCTATTTCTGAAAGAATCGTTGTAATTTCAATAGCATTACATTAAAACATTTTACCGACATCAATATTTATTAAAACATTTCGCCAGCATAAATATTTATTCAAGAGTTGTCGTTCTGTGTGTTAGCTATTAAGTTTATTCCCTTGCCAACTCTTTGTACATCGTTCATCCTCCTCGTGATTTAGAGAAGATATTACCATAACATTATAGATACCTCATTAGCCAATGATGAAACGATTTACGATAGTTTCAGGCTTTGTTACTCTAGAATATATCAAGATTACTTTGTAAAAAAAACATACGTAAATTGGAACACAAACAGATTTATATATATATATATATATATATATATATATATATATATATATATATATATATATATATATATATATATATATTGACTCTATCACTGAAACATGCGATATTTTATGTTATCATACAGTGGGAGAAAGGAATGAAAGGAGTTGACCTTTATTATTATAGTCGACCTTGTTCATGATGACCAATGTGTTCTGTTTACCAGCTCTGTACGACACTATATATATAGGATATATATATATATTATATATATATATATATAATATATATATATACTATAAATATATAATGTGTGTGTGTTTGTGTGTGTATTGGCGTGTATTTTGCAAACAATTACATACACACGAACTAGCAGTTTCCATATATTTTTCTCCTGTATCTGTACGTGCGTGCATATAATTACAGTAGTGTCTCCAGGAGAGGTTTAATGAGAAGCATCCACACACGCAAACAGACACACGGACGCTCCCGGAACGCAAATCAAAGGAGAAAGAAGGTAAATTATTTTGGGGAGCCAGACAAACAATATATCTGTCAACAGTGGGGTAGACAAGGCAGACAACGGTAAATAAAGCGACAGTTGACGCACTCACATTGTTTACTCGTACACCATATTAGCAATTAGACTGTAACCGCCGAATGTAGACAGAAAAGGGAAAGAAAAAAGAAGGTAGGCTGACGGACAGAGTGAGAGTAGGGGAGGAAAAGATATATTGAAACATACGGAAAGAGAGGAAGAACTAGAAACGGATACAGATGGAAGGAAGAGTGATAAACTAGCTCCAGAGAGGAGAAATATCAGTTGGAGAATGAGAAGAGGGACTAACCGGCTTATAATATTATATATATAATATATATAATATAATATTATATATATATATATATATTATATATGATATATATTATAATACTATATATTAGAGAGAGAGAGAGATAGAGAGAGAGGAGAGAGAGAGAGACCAGGACCCGAAGACGAGAGAGAGAGAGAGAGAGAGGAGAGAGAGAGAGAGAACCCGCCTGGTTAGGTCCAAAATATCAGATTTATCTTACTTAAGTAAAACAAAACGCAGATGTAGACTAGATTTATAAAGTTATAAAGTAATTGTGACTTTAGAAATTATTGAAAATTCCATGTTTGCAAAGCGGACCAAGTGTGGTTCACATTGTTCATGGATTAATTCATAATTATCTGAAAAAGTGTTTTTGAGGATTTTCTGAAATTGGTAACATTATAAAAATGTCAGGGAAACCATGTTACTTTATTGTTGTTTACATTATGGTATCATCACTCTTGATTTTACACTTATTATGCCTTCTATTTAGTTATAATTACTGTAGAACATATTACAATATCAACAGTTTGACTGATATATGATTTATACTATTTAAACATGTTATTATACATCACATTTCATACATTCCAAATTTTATAGATTCGTGTGAGAATTTTTTTGGAAGTACCATATAATAAAAAATTATCTTCTATATTTTTATAAATGTAGAGAGAGAGAGAGAGAGAGAGAGAGAGAGAGAGAGAGAGAGAGAGAGAGCATTATTTGATTTCATTTAGTGTTTTTCTGTGTATCCTCACACTACATAACTTGTGCTACTTTTTTTCTGTTTTTTTTCCTTGAACGTTATGCCATTTTTTTTAGTTTTATCCTTATGAATGTGATTACATTATAAATAACATCTTTATCCATTAAGAAAATAACTGCGAATTTACGCGGCAGATCATCCATGTAATACCTTTCCATACTCATTTAGGCCAAGCCGAATTACTATGTCCTTCCTATTTAGATATTATATGGAGATCATTTGTGTCTGTGTACGAGGCGACCCCTTCCTTGTTTTCGTCTTGAATAGCCGGTATTATATCACACGTCATAATGGGAGGGCGGAGGTTGGTCACCATGTAATCATCTTGTAGTCTGTGGAATTTAGATATAAACTACAAATTTGTCCTTAGGGATCTCTCTCTCTCTCTCTCCCCCCGTGTATATATATATATATATATATATATATATATATATATATATTATATATAATATTATATATATTATATATTATATATTATATATAGATATATATAATATATAATATACTATATATCTATAGTATATATATATATATATAATATTATTATAATAAGTGTGATTTTTATTAAAGACACCGTGACGTTATTTATATTCCCAAACATAAACCACAAATATTTTTCAATGTCGAATTCATTATACCTCGGAGGAACGTACACCCAACGGGGAATTGTAATTGATAAGCACTGATTAAATACGTTTTCCTTTGGGTGTAAGTTATTCCCGGGGCATAGTGAATTGGATATCATAGGGCATTTATGTGTGTGTGTATGTATGTATGTATGTATGTATATTTGTGTTTGTGCATGTATGATTAAACCGTAAGATAATTGCAAGATGAACATTGTCCTGTCTCACCGGTAGCAAAAATATATCTGCTTATATGTTTTATTTGTAGTGTATTTTTGTCCTTCTGTGCATCTTGAAATAACCAGATTCCACAAAATCTAAGGAAAGCGAGTAATTAAGGAGTTTTTCGTCTTATCAGCACAGTTAACTTCATTGATAAAGGCAAAATCTCGGTACAAAACAAAGCATCATGGCAGGGGAAATGATGGCGTATGCTCTGTAAATTAAATGAAAATTTTTTCATTATAGAAATAATAAATCTTGACCCTGTCTCAGCGAGAGAGTAAACCTCATTCAGCTTGGGTCCCCAGAGCTTTCCGGTAGATGACCTGGTGGGTGAGGGCAGTGGATATAAGTTACAGTGTCATGTATATCTCAATTCTCTCTCTCTCTCTCTCTCTCTCTCTCTCTCTCTCTCTCTCTCTCTCAAAAACAGAAATAGGTGTCCCCTGTCAGACTTCAAAATGTAAATATGTTAACATGAAGTACAGAAATATTAAGTTGGGTAAGCGACGCAGTTTCCTGGCTTGCAACAAATATAATTCATTCTTTAATAGACGGGTTGGACGCTTTCTTCGATGTTAGAATCTACCTTTTCTTCCATACCTGGAATGGTTATCGCTATTATTTAGCCCTTTCCATTGGCCTCTGTATTAGAAAACGAATCATTACCTAAACACCTATAGAAGCACCTGAGCCTTTATTATTATTATCCTATTAATGGGCTTCTGTCTTTCTATTCTGATATAGAAAAAAACACTTATAATTTTACCTTATCAGATTTAGTTTTGTTATTAGTCCGGATTGGCTAAAATAGTTTTTACAATAGCAACGAATTTAGTGCCAACTCTAAAGGTATTTTGTGGAAATGCTGCAGTCATTGATGGCCATTTAAAGGAAACCAACTCTAGAAGGAATTCGTAGTAAAATCATTAAGTAATGTATGCTGAATGATTCAGTACTTTTGAGTACAAAAAATTACTCACTTTGCGTGTGTTGTGGGCAATGGTCAGGTAATGCTATGCTTTGACAAATCATATACGTATTAAAATCATTCGCGTCCAAAATAATAAAATGTGCTGGTATCTCTCTCTCTCTCTCTCTCTCTCTCTCTCTCTCTCTCTCTCTCTCTCTCTTTTCTCCGTCGAAGTATTCGTTCGTCTATGTTATCTACTTGTTTGGTGTCTTTCAGAATATTCGTTGCACAATTCGCAACCAGAACAGCTCTCTCTCTCTCTCTCTCTCTCTCTCTCTCTCTCTCTCTCTCTCCAGCTGCTGAGATATAACAAAATCCAAACATTTGGTGTATCATAAAGGGTTATTTCCAGATCGTATATTTATAGCATTATGATTTTAATGTGGCAGTTTTATGATTTTTCTCCCGAACTCACCCTCTGGCCAGTTTCAATTTGCCAGGTCATAAATCGCACTTGGCCGGGGACTTTATCTTCAGGGGATCCCTTCATCCACCGCCTACGCCGCCCTCGCCCCACTTTCCATTACCTCATGGTCATAACCCTTTCCAGCCATCTGGAACCGATTCACCCCGTTCAGTTGACGGTGCTTGCAGACCCTACTGTCAGATTAGGGTGGATATTATGAAGCTATTTCATCGTCGATTGTTTGTTGAATAAATTCCCTGTGACACAACCAAGCTATCGATTAGTAGAGTGAATCTACATTGAAGTCGGTCGGTTCTCTGCTGATTGACCACCAATGCTTGTCAGTCGCCGTTGGCATATGCGCTCCAGTGAATATATGTTGGAACGTGGGCTTGAAGCTCTAGTAGATTCACATCAACCGTGCATTTGATGTCCAGGCCAGTCCCTTACGACGCTCCTGATTGGCTGTCGATAAGCCAATCATAGGGCTCTCAGTCTCTCTCGAGAGTTCATATAGGCAGGATGCAAGTTCTACCTCTACTGAGGGATACTTTTGAAATACGTATCCCTCAGGAGAGGTGAAGCATAGATCCTGTTTATGTGAACTCTCTCGAGACTGGGAGTTTCCAGCCCTGTGATGGGCTTATCAACAGCCAATCAGGAGCGCCGTAAGGTACTGGCCTAGACATCAAATGCACGGTTGATGTGAATCTACTAGAGCAACATTATTCCGTAAATCAGTCTTTGAAAAACTGGCACCACCAAGTGGACAACTGTAAAGGTATAATTGATCTCACTGAAATTCGTGAATCGAGCAGAGTCGGTGTTGCTGGTCAAATAAATTTGTTTTTTATTGTAGATATTTTTCATCTCTTCGATCTCCAAAATACTCTTCCATCTCATGCCAGCCAGGCTGTCTCTTCTCACCTTTTTTTCTATGGAGATAATGTTTTACCTGATTCCTAAATACTGTTACTCCCGCTACCGATAGTTGAAAGGTTTCTCTTTCATACTGACTCTCTCTCGTGGGACTCAGAACACCCTCTTTCCCTTTCCAGGGTTATGTGTAAGAATATACAGATAGCCTGTGTCGCTATAAGAAGGTCTTCCAGGGTCCAGATATATGCACTAGTTTCGAAAAGAGTGAATAGGACGCATGTTTAGATTTGGGTGAACTAACCTCATAAATTGCATCCTATGCAGTACATAAAAATAAACAAAACGAACGAATTTGCTTTGTAAAGTCCCTTTCCCAGATAGAATCCACAAAAGTGAAAAATACCATAAAAAAAAAGAGTATTCCTCTTGTTTTATAGGGTGCGCTCAATTTGTGGCCAGCAGCCTTGATTAATGGCTACCCCCCTTTTTTTATTACATTTTTGCTGCATTTTACATTCCCATTTCTTTTTCTACATGGCGCGTAATTTCTCTTTGCTGGAAATATCCCCCAGTATTGTAGAACAAGTCACATATATTAGAAGTTTTGAAATATCACGAAAAATGGTGCGGCTTTTCACTTTTTATTTTCGTAGTTTTCGAGGAATGTAAATAAAAGTTGGGCTCTCTCCTCTCTCTCTCTCTCTCTCTCTCTCTCTCTCTCTCTCTCTCTCTCTCTCTCTCCCCGCCATTTCTATCTTTTTCTTTTGATAAATAATTGAACGCAGACTTAAAAGATGTACACCAACGCTCTCATACCTGCGTGAGATGCACACCAATGCTCTCATACATACTTATGTCAAAGGCAGACTACATGAATATCCACCAGTCATGTGAAGAAAAATGTTAATGTCATATATATATATATATATATATATATATATATATGATATATATATATATATATATACACTCTGAAATGCATTGAGCAATTTCAACGGAATTTCGTATGCATATGACCTAGCATCAAGAAAAGAATACTTTTAGGGTGTGTGGGAAGGGGTTGGGTAAAGGGTGAAATGTAAAAATTACTGAAAATGACCGATGTTAGTGTCTAAACCATAGTTTTTGAGGTCGCTGAGATGAATAGTGACACTCCTGATGTCCTTGAATTCCAAGTTCAGCCAGGATACGGAGGGGGTGAGAAGTTGGAATGGGGTGATAAGTAAAAATAACCGAAAATTACAGATGTTAGTTTCTAATCCATAGTTTTTGAGGTTGCTGAGATGAATAGTGACACTCACGATGCCCTTGAAGTCCAAGTTCAGCTCCTATAGGAAGGGGGTTTGAGAAGGGATGGGAAGGGGCCGACATGTAAAAATAACTGAACACTACAGATATCAATGTCTAATCCATCGTTTTCAAGGTTGCTGAGATGAATAGTGAAAGTCACAATGCCCTTGAAATCCAATTATCCCTGAAAGGAAGTGGGAGTGAGAAGGTGGGAAAATCAAACGTATACAATGCAAGATCTGATCTCTAACTTACCTGGGAACACATGCAAGGTTTTCCTCTCACTCAAAACACGAAAGTTGTAAACATTATATTCCTAACTTTTAACATGAATTAAAACATGCTAAAATTTACGGTCAAATAGAGCCTTGTTTCACCAATGAATATCAAAATAAATAACTATCTTTTATTAGAAATAACTTTTCTGTACTGTTTAACATGCATTATTTATTTATTACATTTGTATTCCAATAAGTAAATCATAAATATCCTATCCTGAAATTCCAGTGTCTTTAGCTCAGCACAAAAGACCTTTTTCTGACCTATTTAGGCTCTTCCAAAGACATTTCCTACCCCCCAAACAAGAACAACAACAACAAATTATTTTGTAGGGTTACTCCCCAAGTAAGTGAAAATGACAGATATTATTGTCTAATCCATAGTTTTCAAGGTTGCTGGGATGAATGGAAACACTCTCGATGCCCTTCCAGTCCAAGCTCAGCCCCAATAGGGCCATTTGGTGCAACGATCCCTTTTCGGTAAAGTTGTAAAATAGTTTAACTTGTACGATAAAAAGTCTTTCTTCCCTGTAGAGGTGTACTTTCATCAGTGCACCTCGTGCGGTGCACTGTAGGTATTACTGAACGTTCTTTCCAGCACCCTTCCGGCCCCTAACTGCATTCATTCCTTTTACTGTACCCTTGTTCATATTATGTTTCTTCCAATATTTTGTTTCTTCCATCTTACTTTCCACCCTCTACTAACAATTGATTCATAGTGCAGCTGCGATGTTTTCCTCCTGTTAGACCATCAAACCTTCTTTACTCTCAGCTTCTCTTCCAGTGCTGGATGGCCTCATGGGTCCAAGCGCTTGGCCTTTTGCCTAAATTTTATATTTCAGTTGTTAGGTTAAAGAATGCTGCGGTGAACGTTTGTTAATGTTGTTAGCGTTGTTGTTTTTGTTGTTGTTGTTGTTTACATATTTCTACAGATTCCGTCAGACAGATGCGTGCCAAGGCAAGTAACAAACAACCCTTCACTTTCCTTCGCGTTTCAATAATACCTGACAAAAGGAATTAGGGTTTCCGTCCCGTTGATCTGGGCAATTAAATGAAATTAACGTCCCTACCCCCTTACCCTTAACCTCCAACCCCCCCCCCACCCCTCACTCGCGAGTCCAGACTTCGGGAAAACTTCCCATTCAAGCTATTGGTCGGTGTTGGAAGTTGATTAGAAGTTGGAATTACCTCAGTGTTTGCACTTCACTCCTCCGCCTGGATGTGCTTCGTTGGGTTTAATTGAAGTTTGCAAAGGCTGGTAATTTCCTGTTTATTTTTGTTGATAATAATAATAATAATAATAATAATAATAATAATAATAATAATAATAATAATATAATAATCAAAAGTCACAGTAGTGTTGAAAATATATTCTTGTACAAAGTTAAAAATTACTAGAAGAGACTTTCGGATACTGCTTTGTATCCCTCTTATAGCCTCGTTACGGTGGTTCCTCAGTTCAATAATAATAAAAATAATAATAATGATAATAATAATAATGATAATAATAATAATAATAATAATAATAATAATAATAATAATAATAATAATAATAATAATACATATCATCACTATTATAATTATCATTTAAGAGTGAAATCCACTACAATTGCTACCGTCAACGCCCAAGATTTACGCAAGAAGCTTTCTAAATATGGGCAGCATTTATTATCAGTTATGTGGCGAGAGATGGACAGGCCTTCAAAAAACTCAGTGAAAATTTTTTATCCATTTCAGCTGGAAAAGTACTTTGGTTTTCATTATGCATCGAAATACTCTTTATTATTATTATCATTGAAAAAGAAACCCACAAAATGACTGTGTATAACGTGTTTACTTATAAGTATTTATAAGTAACTACGTTAATTTTGTGGGTTTCTTCTTTAATCTTCAGAAGAAAACTGAATGAAGTCTTTATTATTATTATTATTATTATTATTATTATTATTATTATTATTATTATTATTATTATTATTATTATTATTATTATTGTTATTATTATTATTATTGAAAACATGCGAACATACATTGGATCATTAATGTTGAAAATAAGATTCCAGAAATAGAAGACAAATATGAAATAGAAGGAATGAGAGAGAACCCAATAACAGCTAGCAAAGATGAAAACGTTAACAGAAAAGCACACATGTAGTTGCCTCTTGTTTATTTTTCCGGTAAACGTAGTTGATATTTTGTTTACTCTCATGTTAACAATAAAAGAATGGAGGTTTTTCAGTCTCTGACAACCCTCCCGTGTGAGACTGGTACGTCGCTTCATTTTTTCCGCTTTTCACTTTTTTTCTGACTTGCTGCAGATTACGTTGGGTGCCCCTGTAACCTTTGGTTTTTTTTTTTTTTTCAATTTCTGCAGAGAGAGAGAGAGAGAGAGAGAGAGAGAGAGAGAGAGAGAGAGAGAGAGAGGAATCCATTATGATCATTTTGAAGTGAGAGGTCTCTTTGTTTTATATCATTTTGCAGCATTGTGAAGCTAGTTATTTTTAACGAGCCGCCCCCCCCCCCCCACACCACACACACACATACATACATACACACTCCCTGGAACGCAAAATACTTCCATAATCTGACACCATACGTGTCATCTTTTACTCGCCG
>NC_087205.1:1470644-1490644 GCF_015104395.2 Macrobrachium nipponense | reverse complement strand
GTTTGTAGAACAAGGTTCAGAATAATAAATGATGTTTCTCTCTCTCTCTCAATCACAATCATTCCCCGAATAGAGCACGTATGCAAGTTTAACCTATACCACAAGTATATAACGCTTGTTTGAACAGCGTTGGAAAGATTAAATACACCTATTTGCTTAGCAATAATGATGGTTAATTTTCAAGCAACAGTAGTAGCAGCAAAATCCTTATTTTTTTTTTACTTCATTTGAGGCGAAACTCTGAAGATGACTAGTGGAATCTACTTAATGATTCATAATTTCCTTAACATATGTACCCTAATACATACGTTCAAGTATAAGAAATGTATATGTTTAGCTTACCAGTGATAAGCTCCGTTGACAAAAAGTAATATTCTATTACATATAAAGTGTGATTTATTAGACCTTGATGGTTATTGATGTTTATTAAGAAGTATCAGTGCCAAATATGTTCGATTTCTTTTTTGCTTTCTTTGTGTAAGTGAAGGCTTTATTTGTGGATTTCTTAAATGTATTTACTCTCCCAAGTTCTAAAGTTCGATACTGCTCTATAATAATCCTTTATTGACCTTTCCCCCTAAGAGCTATATACCAAAAATTAAATTTAAAAAAAAACTGACATTAGTTGCAAGAACATTTGCAGTGAATCAAATGACATGTTTTCCAGAGAAAAAACATGAGACACTTTTTAATCGCTCTAGTGGAAAAATGAGCAACCAAAAGCGAATCCTTTCTGCCTCTTATCATTTTTCAAGAGAGCTTAAAGACCACGAGTGATGTTACGGACTTCGAAATCTAGGGACCTGAATTGTCACGGCTGACATTTGAGGGTGGGAAAAGTTCCGGCAGTGAGGAATTTAATATAGAAAGAGTAGAGACTATGGAGGCAGAAAGTGAAAAGAGAATAAGTTGAAAACTAAGAGGAGGCAGAAATTTTAGGTTGAAAAAGAGGAATAGTTGATAAGGAGGCGTAAAGGTGGAAAGGAGAATAGTTGAGCTGATGGAGGCAGAAAAGTGGAAAAGAGGAATGAGTTGACTAAGGGAGGCAGAAAGTGGAAAAGAAGAATAGTTTGACTAAGGAGGCAGAAAGGAAAAAAGAAGAATAGTTTGAACTATGGAAGGCAAGAAAGTGAAAAGAAGGAATAGTTGAACTAAGGAGGCAAAAGTGAAAAAGAAGAAGAGTTGAACAAGGAGGCAGAAACGTTGGAAAGAAAGAATATTGACTAATTGGAGGAGAAAGTGAAAAGAGAATAGTTGACTAAGGAAAGGCAGAAGAGAAAAGAAAATAGTTGAAAACTAAAGAAGGCGAAAGGAAAGAAAAAAGTTGACCTATTGGAGGCAGAAAGTTGAAAAGAAGAAAGTTGACTAAGAGGCAAGAAAGTTGGAAAGGAATAATAGTTGACTCAGGAAAGGACAGAAACAAGAAAGTGAAAAGAATAGAATAGTTGACTAATGGAAGGCAGAAAAGTAAAAAGAAAATAAGTAAAAACTCAGGAGCAGAAAGAAAAGAGTTAATAGTTACTAAGGAGGCAAAAGGAAAGGAGAATAGTTGACTCAGAAAGCAAAAAGTGAAAAGAAGGGAATATTGAGCTTAAAGGAGGCAGAAAGTGAAAAAAGAAATAGGTTGACCTAAGGAGGCAAAAAGAACAGTGAAAAGAAGAAATAAGTTGAACTGAGGCAGAAAGGAAAAAAGAATAGCGACTAAAAAGGCAGAAAAGGAAAGAATAATAGTTAGTTGACTATGGAGGCAAGAAAGTGAAAAGAGGATGCAGTTTACTAAGGAGGCAAGAAGTGAAAAGAAGAATAGTTGACTAAGAGGCAGAAAGTGAAAAAAAGAATAGTTGACTAAGAAGGCAGAAAGTGAAAGAGGAATATTGACTAAGGAGGCAGAAAGTGAAAAAAGAATAGTGACTTAAGGAAGGCGGTAAAGTGAAAAAGAAGAATAAGGTTTGACTATGAGCAAAAGTAAAGAAAGAATAGTTGACTAAGGAGGCGAAAGGAAAAAAGAATAGTTGACTAAGGAGGCTAAAAGTGAAAAGAAGAAATATTGACTAAGGAGAGAGGGCGAAAGTGAAAAAGAGGAATAGTTGACCTAAGGAGGCAGAAAGGAAAAAGACTACGTTGACTAAAAAGGAGCAGAAAAAGATAAAAGAAGAATAGTTGACTAAGGTAGGCAGTGAAAAGAGGAATAAGTTTGACTAAGGAGGCAGATAAGTGAAAAGATGATAGTTACTAAGGGAGTCAAAAGTGAAAAGAAAATGTATGACTAAGGAGGCAGAAAAGTGAAAAGAAGAAAGTTGACTAAAGGAGGCAGAAAGTGAAAAGAGGAAATAAGTTGACTAAGGAGGCAGAAAGTGAAAAGAGGAAATGAGTTGACTAGGAGGCAGAAAGTGAAAAGAGAATAGTTGACTATCGGAGGCAGAATGAAAAGAAGAATAGTTGACTCAGGAGGCAGAAAGTGAAAAGAAGAATAGTTACTAAGGAGGGCAGAAAGTGAAAAGAGAATAGTTGACTAAGGAGCAGAATGAAAAGAAGAAATAGTGACTAAGGAGCAGAAAGTGAAAAGAAGAATAGTTGACTAAGGAGGCAGAAGTGAAAAGAAAAATAGTTGACTAAGGGAGGCAGAAAGTGAAAAAGAATAATAGTTGACTAGGAGGCAGAAAAGGAAAAGATAATAGTTGACCTAAGGAGAAAATGAAAAGAGGAATAGTTGACAAGGAGGCAGAAAGTGAAAAGAGGAATAGTTGGGACTAATGGAGCAGGAAGTGAAAGATGATCGTGACTAAGGAAAGGCGGAAGTGAAAAGAAGAATAGGTTGACTAATGGAGGCAGAAAGTGAAAAGAAGGAATAGTTGCCAAAGAGGCGGAAAGTGAAAGAAAGAATTAGTTGACTAAGGGAGGCAGGAAAGGAAAAGAAGAATAGTGAAAACTAAGGAAGGCGGCAAGTGAAAAGAAGATAGTTGACTAAGGAGGCAGAAAGTGAAAAGAAGAATAGTCTGAACTAAGGAGCGGAAAGTGAAAAGAAGAAAGTTGACTAAGGAGGCCGAAAGTGAAAAGGAAGAATAGTTGAACTAAGGAGGGCAAGAAAGTGAAAAAAGAAGAATAGTTGACTATGGAGGCAGAAAGTGAAAAGAAGAATAGGTTGACTATGGAGGCAGAAAGTGAAAAGAAGAATAGTTGAACTAAAGGGGGAGGCGAAAGGTGAAAAGAAGAAACTAGTGGAAAACTGAAGGGCAAGAAAGTGAAAAGAAGAATTAGTGGATAAGGATGCAGACAAGTGAAAAGGAAGGAATAGTTGAACTAAGGAGGCAGAAAGATGAAAAGAAGAATAGTTGAATAAGGAGGCAGAAAGTAAAAAGAGGACTAGGTTGACTATGGAGGCAGAAAGTGAAAAGGAAAGGGTTGAACTAAGGAGGCAGAAAGTTGGAAAGAGAATAGTTGACTAAGGAGGCGAAAGTGAAAAGAAGAATAGTGGAAAACTAAGGAAGGCAAGAAAGTGCAAAAGATTGAATAGTTGAATAAGGAGGCAGAATGTGAAAGGAAGGAATAGTTGACTACGGAAGGCAGAAAGTGAAAAAGAATGAATAGTTGACTAAGGAGGCAGAAAGTGAAAAGGGAATTAGTTGACTATGGAGGCAGAAAGTGAAAAGAAGAATAAGTTGGACTAAGGGGCAGAAAGTTGAAAAGAGGAATAGTTGACTAAGGAGCAGAAAGGTGAAAAGAAGACTAAGTTGAACTATGGAGGCAGAAGTGAAAAGAGGAATAGTTGACTAAGGAGCAGGAAAGTGAAAAGAAAGAATAGTTGAAAACTAAGGAAGCAAGAAAGTGAAAAGAATAATAGTGACTATGGCGGCAGGAAGTTGAAAAAGAAGAATAGTGAACTAAGGAAAGCAGAAGTGAAAAGAAGAATAGGTTTTTTGACTCAGGAGGGGGGGGCAGAAGTGAAAAGAAGAATAGTGGACTATGGAGGCAGCAAAGTGAAAAGAAGGGAATAGTTGACTCAAGGAGGCAGAAAGAAAAAAGAGGAATAGTTGACTAAGGAAAGGCAAGGAAAGGGAAAAGAGGAATAGTTGGACCTAAGGAAGCAGAAAGTTGAAAGAGGAATAGTGATAAGGAGGCAGAAAGTGAAAAGAAGATAGTTGACTAAGGAGGCAGAAAGTGAAAAAGGGATAGTTGAACTATGGAGACAAGGAAGTTGAAAAGAAGAATAGTTGACTAAGGTGAGGCAGAAAGTGAAAAGAAGAAATAGGATTGACTAATGGAGGCAGAAAGTGGAAAAGAGGAATAGTTGACCTAAGGAGGCCAGGAAAGTGGAAAAGAAGAATAGTTGACTAAGGAAAGGCAGAAAGTGAAAAGGAAGAAAAAATAGTTGACTAAGGAGGCAGAAAGTTGAAAAGAGGAATAGTTGAACTAAGGGAGCAGAAAGTTGAAAAGAATAGTTGGGACTAAGGAGGCGAAAGTTGGAAAGGAAGAATAGTGACTATGGAAAGGCAGAAATTGAAAAGAAGGAAATAGTTGACTAAGGAGGCGGAAAGTGAAAAAAAGGAATTAGTTGAAAACCTAAGGAAGGGCAAAGAAAGTGAAAAGAAGAATAGTTGACCTAAGGAGGCGGAAGTGAAACAAAGAGATAGTTGAAAATAAGAAGGCAAAGACGGAAAAGAGAATAGCTTAAGAGCAGAAGTGAAAAGGAAGGAATAGTTGACTAAGGAAAGGTAAAAGAAAGGTGAAAAGAGGAGAGGCCCTCCCTTGGGTATAGTTGACTAAGGGAGGCAGAAAGTGAAAAGAAGAATAGTGACTAAGGAGGCCAGGAAAAGTGAAAAGAAGGAATAGTTGCTAAGGAGGCAGAGTGGAAAAGATGAATAGTTGACTAGGAGGCAGAAAGTGAAAAGAGGAATAGTTGACTAAGGAAGGCAGAAAGTGAAAAGAGGAATTAGTGACTAAGGAGGCAGAAAGTTGAAAAGAGGAATAGTTGCCTAAATGAGGGCAGAAAGTGGAAAAGGAATAGTTGACTCAAAAAGGAAGGCAGAAAGTGAAAAGAAGAATAGTTGGACAAGGAGCGAAAGTGAAGGAAGGAATGTTGACTAAGGAAGCAGAAAGTGAAAAGAAGAATAGTTGACTAAGGAGGCAGGAAAGTGAAAAGAAGGAATAGTTGATAAAGGAGCAGAAAGTGAAAAGAAATGGAATAGTTGACTAAGAAAGGCAGAAAGTGAAAAGAGGAATAGTTGGACTAAGGAGGCAGAAAGTGAAAAAGAATGAATAGTTGACTAAGGAGGCGGGAAAGTGAAAGAAGGAATAGTGAAAAACTATGGAGGGCAGAAAGTGAAAAGAAGAATAGGTTGAATAAGGAGGCGGAAAGTGAAAAGGAAGGAATAGTTGGGACTATGGAAAGGCAGAAGTGAAAAGAATGAATAGTTGGACTAAGGAGGCGGAAGTGAAACAAGAAGAAATTAGTTGAAAAACTAAGGAGGCAAGAGTGAAAAGAAGAATTAGTTGGACTAACGGAGGCGGAAAAGTGAAAAGAAGATTAGTGAAAACTAAGGAGGCAAGAAAGTGAAAGGAAGAATAGTGACTAAGGAGGCAAAAGTGAAAAGAAGAATAGGTGAAAACTATGGGGCAGGAAAGTGGAAAAGAAGAATTAGGTTGACTAATGGAGGCAGAAAGTGAAAGAAGAATAGTTGACTAGGAAAGGCAGAAAGTGAAAAGGAAGAATAGTTGACTAAGGAAGGCAGAAAGTGAAAAGAAGAATTAGTTGATAAGGAGGCAGAAAGTGAAAGGAAGAATAGTTGACTAAGGAAAGGGCAGAAAGTGAAAAGAGGAATAGTTGACTAAGGAGGCCAGAAAGTAAAAAGAGGCATAGTTGACTAATGGAAAAGGCAGGAAAGTGAAAGAGGAATTAGTTGACTAAGGGAGGCAGAAGTGAAAAGAGGAATAGTTGACTAAGGAAGGCAGAAAGTGAAAAGAAGAATTAGTTGACTAAGGAGGCCAGAAAGTTGAAAAGAGGAATAGTTGGCCTAAGGAAGGCAGAAATTGTGAAAAGTAAGAAATAGTTGGACTAAGGAGGCAGAAAGTTGAAAAGAGAATAGGTGAACTAAGGAGGCAGAAAGTTGAAAAGAGAATAGTTGACTAATGGAGGCAGAAAGTGAAAAGAAGAAATATTGGGACTAAGGGGGCAGAAAGTGAAAGAGGAATAGTTGACTCAGGAGGCAGAAAAGTGAAAGAAGAATAGTTGACTAAGGAGGCAGAAAGTGAAAAGAAGAAATAGTTGACTAAGGAGCAGAAAGTAAAAAAGAAGAATGTTGATAAGGAGGCAGAAAAGTGAAAGGAATATTGGACTAGGAGGCGAAGTGAAAAGAGGGAATAGTTGACTGGAGGAGGCAGCAACGTGAAAAGAAGAATTAGTTGAATAGGAGGCAGAAAGTGAAAAGAAGACTAGTTGACTATGGAGGCGAAAGTGAAAAGAAGAAAGTTGGACTAAGGAGGCGGCAAAGTGAAAAAGAATATAGTTGACAAGGAGGCAGAAACTGGAGGAAGGAAATAGTTGACTAAGAGCGGAAAGGTGAAAAGAAGAATAGTTGACTAAGGAGGCAGAAAGGGAAAAGAAGGAAATAGTTGACCTAAGAAGCAGGAAAGGTGAAAAGAAGGAAATAAAGTTGACTAGGAGGCAGAAAGTGAAAAGAGGAATAGTTGACTAAGGAGCAGAGGTGAAAAGAAGGAATAGTTGATAAGGCGCCCGGAGTGAAAAAGAAGAATAGTTGACTATAAGGAGCAGAAAGGTGAAAAGAGAATAGTTGACTAAGCGAGTACGGAAAGTGAAAAAAGAGGAATAGTTGTTTGGACTAATGAGGCAGAAAGGAAAATGAAAAGAGGATAGTTTTGACTAAGGAGGCGGGAAAGTGAAAAGAGGGAATAGTTGACTAAGGAGGCAGAAAGTGAAAAGACGGAATAGATGGACTAAAAGAGCAGAAGTGAAAAGAAGACTAGTTGAGGCAGAAAGTGAAAAATGGAATAGTTTAATAAGGGAAGCAGAAAGTGAAAGGAGGAATAGGTTGACTATGGAGGCAGAAAGTGAAAAGAAGAATATTGACTAAGGGGGCAGAAAGTGAAAAGAGGAATAGTTGATCAGGAGGCAGAAAGGAAAAAGAAGAATAAGTTGACTAAGGAGGCAGAAAGTGAAAAGAAGAATAGGTTGAATAAGGAGCCGAAAGTAAAAAGAAGGAATAGTTGCTAAGGAAGGCAGAAAGTGAAAAAGAAGAATAGTTGACCTAAGGGAGGCGGAAAAGTGGAAAGAGAATAGTTGACTGAGGAGGCAGAAAGTGAAAAGAAGAATAGTTGACAAGGAGGCAGAAAGTGAAAAAAGAATAGTTTGATATGGCAGAAAAGTGAAAAGAAGAATAGTTTGACTAAGGAGGCGGGAAAGTGAAAAGAAGAATAGTTTTTGACTAAGGGGCAGAAAAGTGAAAAGAAGAATGTTGAGTAAGGAGGGCCGGAAAGTGAAAAGAGGAATAGTTTGACTAAGGAGGCAGAAAGGTGAAAAGAGGAATAGTTTGACTAAGGAGGCAGAAGTGAAAAAGAAGAATAGTTACTAAGGAGGCGGAAAGTGAAAATAGGAATATTTGACTAAGGAGGCAGAAAGTGAAAAGAGGAAAGTTGACTAAGGAGGCGAAAGTGAAAGAAGAATAGTTTGACTAAGGAGGCGGAAAGTGTGAAAAGGAAAGTTAATAAGGTTGGCCCCTTAATGGTGAAAAGAGGAATAGTTACTAAGGAGCAGAAAAGTAAAAAGAAGAATTAGTTTGACTAAGGAGGCGGAAAGTGAAAAGGGAGGAATAGTTTTGACTAAGGAAGGCAGAAAGTGAAAAGAGGAATAGTTTTGACTAAGGAGGCGAAAGTGAAAAAGAGGAATAGTTGAGCGATGAAACTATCTAAAGAAAACAAAAAAAGAAAAAAAGGGGATATTTTTCATAGTTGCAACAGGGTATTAAAAATGTGTAAAATACTGGTGTGTGTCGAACAGGCAAGAGAATCAACCTTCGTTATATAAGATTCTAGTAAGTCGTTATATAAGATTCTCGTAAGATGTAACTGGAACGAGAATTTGGTAAGATAATTCCATAACCTCCCGAGGAACATATTCCAGATTTCATATCGCGCTAAAGTGGTTCTCGGCTTTATATTGCAGTCTTCCTGCGAATGGCTCTTGAGACAGTCTTTACCGGCCTTGATGGCATGAACTTATCATTATGGTATTTTCCATTCCTCTCTCTCTCTCTCTCTCTCTCTCTCTCTCTCTCTCTCTCTCTCTCTCTCGTTGTCTCCTTGACAAATGCCATTGCTTCGCTCCTTGATGTTGCTCGGATGTTCTCGTGACATGCAATCTTCTTTATGCTCTCTCATCTCATGTTCATGGCTTGAATTAATCGTCTTGCACGTTTAGTCTTCTTCTTTAGCCCTTCTATTCGTTCCTGTTTCGCAATACCTTATATATGTCTCCGTGACTGGCTTGCTTCTTTTCCTCTTTGACTCGTTTGTAGAACAAGGTTCAGAATAATAAATGATGTTTCTCTCTCTCTCTCTCTCAATCACAATCATTCCCCGAATAGAGCACGTAGGCAAGTTTAACCTTTACCACAAGTATATAACGCTTATTTGAACAGCGTTGGAAAGATTAAATACACCTATTTGCTTAGCAATAATGATGGTTAATTTTCAAGCAACAGCAGTAGCAGCAAAATCCTTATTTTTTTTTTTTTTACTTCATTTGAGGCAGAACTCTGAAGATGACTAGTGGAATCTACTTAATGATTCATAATTTCCTTAACATATGTACCCTAATACATACGTTCAAGTATAAGAAATGTATATGTTTAGCTTACCAGTGATAAGCTCCGTTGACAAAAAGTAATATTCTATTACATATAAAGTGTGATTTATTAGACCTTGATGGTTATTGATGCTTATTAAGAAGTATCAGTGCCAAATATGTTTGATTTCTTTTTTGCTTTCTTTGTGTAAGTGAAGGCTTTATTTGTGGATTTCTTAAATGTATTTACTCTCCCAAGTTCTAAAGTTCGATACTGCTCTATAATAATCCTTTATTGACCTTTCCCCCTAAGAGCTGTATACCAAAAATTAAATAAAAAAAAACTGACCTAGTTGCAAGAACATTTGCAAGTGAATCAAATGACATGTTTTCCAAAGAAAAAACATGAGACACTTTTTAATCGCTCTAGTGGAAAAATGAGCAACCAAAAGCGAATCCTTTCTACCTCTTGTCATTTTTCAAGAGAGCTTAAAGACCACGGGTGATGTTATGGACTTCGAAATCTAGGGACCTGAATTGCCACAGCTGACATTTGAGGGTGGGAAAAGTTCCGGCAGTGAGGAATTTAATATAGAAAGAGTAGAGACCCTAAGGGAGCGGTAAGGGCGAAGGAATAGATTTATTTGTTGACCTGATTAAGCGCACAGCTGACTCTTTGAGGTGGGAGGAAAGTCGGCTTAGGAGGAATTGTACTTAGATAGAAAGTATAGTAGAGACCCTAAGGAGTTGGGTAAGGGCGAAGGAATAAGATTTTATATTTGTTGACTCTGATTCAAGCGTTTTTTTTATTGTATGGGGTAAGGTATTGTGCAAATAGGATCGGAAGTTATTAATATAATATACAATCATGCCTGGAAGTAGATGATGAGGTAATGATATCCAAAGAGGTGATTATTGTTACAATCATTATTTTTTTTTTGAGGATGGGAGGTGGGGCGTTCAATCACTGTTATCTTATTCGACTGGGTGGTATTTATAGTGTGGGGTTCCGGGTTACATCCTGCCTCCTTAGGAGTCCATTACTCTTCTTACTATGTGCGGTGTTTCCAGGAGCACACTCTTCTGCATGAGTCCTGGAGCTACTTCGGCCTCTAGTTTTTACAGGTTTCTTTTCAGGGATCTTGGTATCGTGTCTATGGTTATGGGTATAATTTCCACTGGCATATCCAATATCCTTCTTCTTCTTCCTCATTATTATTATTATTATTATTATTATTATTATTATTATTATTATTATTATTATTATTATTATTATTATTATTATTACATGCAAACAGTCATGGCAGTAACCAAAGTCCAAGGAATTCATAGCAGGCGTCAGCAGTATAAACTACCTTATGGGGAGGAAACAGTAAGAACTGGAAAGAATAAAGCGACCAAGGTGAATATTTATATTTATTAAGGCGAGGTAATTAATTAACGGACAAGCAACGCCGCCGTGCGTGCGATCACGCAACATTAAGGAATAATAAACCAGGATATCATCAAAGCGACACCATTCCATAAATCCGTTGTAAATCCTTTAATTTTTAATCTTATAATCTGCACCATGTAAGTAAAATCGAAATTCGGTTGCAAATATATATTTATATATATATATATATATATATATATATATATATATATATATATATAATCTATAGATATATAATAATATAATAATAAATAATAATAATAATATAATAATATAATAATATATAATAATAATAATAATATAATAATAATAATAATAATATAATAATAAATTAATAAAATGCGAGTCGAAAAAGCTAGGTATATGTAAGCCTAAAAATAAAAAATGAGAGTCGAAAAAGCTAGGTATTTGTAAGCCTAAAAATAAAATCGAGAGAGAGAGAGAGAGAGAGAGAGAGAGAGAGAGAGAGAGAGAGAGAGTTTAGAACCGTGATTTTAATTTAATTGTCTGTTATGGACATCTATCTATATGGAAGTACAAAAATTAAAAGTGCTAAGTTAAAAAACCTGAGATATCCCTGATATTTTTATCCTCGATTCCATACTCCAGTGATATGTAATAAATCTCTTCTAGGACGCGCATAAAGCTTTAGCGGTTTCATTAAAATTCCAGTTGGTGTGTGGAGTTTTAAAAGCCCTTTCAATCTCTGTTTCGAAAAAAAATAGTCAAAAAGGCACAACAACTATTCTATCCATAACAGGATTATGCAAACATGTTATGAAAGTGTTTGCAAATTTAATAAGAATGGATACACATTGATGCAAACACTCGGTGTGTTTTGTATGTTCTGTCAATTTGAAATCCACTGTGGGTAAGGGTTTAAAAAATTATGCATGCACATGGTGATTGTCGATTATAAGGGAAAAGGGATATACATACATACATACATACAGTGCATATAGTACATACATATTATATGTATGAATATGCATATGAATTATTACCTACAAAAATAATTCATCTCGTGAATATGCATATGACTTGATATGTGCTAACATACACTGGTATTAATACCTAAGGACACGCACACACACTATGTGTGTATATATGAGTTTGTGTATGTGTTCAACACTGAGGCATTTGCCTTAACAGGAGTGGTGCCAGTGAGCTTAAGATACGTAAATACGTACATACATACACTTCAAGCCGTTTCCATCGATGTGTGTTCACTCTGAGAAAACTGAGAAAAGAAAAATTGTAGTTAAAACAAAACGACAGTGGTCCGTGCCACAATCACAGCTGAACAGCTGGTAAGTGGATGATGAACATATTGCGCAGATAACGACCCTACACACAGTGATTAAACTCTTTCTACATTTACTCTTGCCTACGGGATGCTGAGGCTCTTCCTTTCAAATATCTCTTTCACGCTCTTCTCTCATTTTTCTTTTATCGCTTCTGAATTGTTTACTTCAAAAACGAATCTCCGTCAGCAAAGTGACTGGTTTATAAATACTCAAGAGTTCGGAACGAATCGTCGTTCAGTTATGAATGGAGGTTCCCTGAGATATTCCCAGAATAAATAGTACGGCGCTCAAGAGTTAAGATGGACACGGTCTTTTCGAGGAATTATTCAAGGTGACTTTCTTGACATGGGTTGCTTTTTCTGGAAGATTTAATTATTCAGAAAATCGTCCTCTTTTTTTTTTTCTTCTTTTCCTTTTCGTCTTACGTTTCTGACATTTCATTGGCTGAATTATAAATAAATTGACCGCTATGATGGTGCGTTCGTTATGAACTCCGGTGTTGAATTCGTGATAAAGGCCAGAGGTGAATGTGATGCTGCGCGCAGATGCTGGGTATAATGAAAAGGGGAGAGATGCCACTCTTGAGTTTGGAAGATATTATTCACATTACGGTAATGTGTTAAACTGGGAAGCTTATTTCTACTTTATGCACTGTTTTCAAAATTAAACAATTGGCCTTATGAATATGCATACTATTTAATATGTACTATAATCATTCACATTATGAATATGCGTTTGAATTAATGCGTACAGAAATAA
Source organism: Macrobrachium nipponense (assembly GCF_015104395.2). Classification (NCBI taxonomy): domain Eukaryota; kingdom Metazoa; phylum Arthropoda; class Malacostraca; order Decapoda; family Palaemonidae; genus Macrobrachium; species Macrobrachium nipponense. The sequence continues at coordinate 1,478,346 of NC_087205.1, read as the reverse complement.
TTCACCTTATGAATATGCGTATGAAACGTACAAAAATAATTCACTTTATGAATATGCATATGAATTGATGTGTTAACATACACTGATATTAAAACCTAAACACATGCCCACACACTATGTGTGTTCAACACTGAGGCATTTCCCTTAACAGGAGTGGTGCCAATGAACTCAAAATTAACACGACTGTCACTGTCACATTCAAATTTTAAGTGCTAAGTCCTGGATGAACTAGCAACATGTTCCCAATATTTGCCGCTTGACGCACCTACACGGAAGGCTAATCAACTATATGTCAGACCCCCTAAACACAAACTGCGCCACTCACCCTATCTTGCCCGTATTTTTTCTTTTACTCCTGAACATACAGATCTCCCCACCCCTCCTTCAAGAACTCCTGCTCCCCCATCTAACCAGCACTTTGTCAGTCTTCTTATCCTCTTCTTAACCCCCATATTAAATAAAACTCTCTTTTCATCACCATGTTCTTCTTATCCCCTTTCTTAACCCCCATATTAAACTGCCTTTTTATCAACCCAGCATCTTCAATTTTATCCGGAAGACTAAACCATCGCAAAGAACTGATCAGTATTTTCACTTGCACTAAACTTTTGATCATTCTATGTATAATCGCATTTCTCCTTTCCGTGATTATTATTTCATATATAATGTGCAAACAGCTCATTACAGTAGCACATCTTTTTCACTAGCATCCACTCTCTTCTTTCAAGTAGTAGAGTAAGTTCGATAATTCATCTTCAAACCTTTACTAATGCTGTCTTTTCTTCTGTAACACTGTAAGTCTTTCGCGAATTTTGCCATTTCTCTTTACTATTCCAATCAAAAGTATCATCCCCATTCATGACTCATTTCTTATCCCACAACTTGGCACCCATGAGGCTGTCTTTTGTCTAAATTTCGCACCATTGTATGCGTAAAGGTATTAAAATGATTTGGAAACAAATACCCATGTCTTAGACTCACTTTCACACCAAACTAGTCACTCCCTTATCTAGTACATAATTCAACAAACTTAAATTCGATACCGGAAACCTTGTAATCACTCTTAGCTCGTCTTGTGTGCAATCTTAATCATCATCATTATACATATTTGGAGCCTCCTCTTACATGGAATTGCCCTCAATTAATGTATTTTTTTCGTAATTCAAGCATGTATTAGTATTACGTACATCTTATCAGTTACTCCTGTTTTTACGAACTTATGGAATATCACGCATACATACACACTTGTATTTAAATATGTATAAAACCGAAAACAGTATTTAAAAACAAGATGTAAACAAAAACAAGTGTACATGAAATCCTTAGAGAGAGTGAGAGACACTTAAGGAGAGAACGAGAGAAAGTGAGTAATGTTCACTCCTCGAATAAGGACGTATCTCATTAGTTACAAGACTGTCGTATGAAAACTACGGGTTCCGTAATTAAGTGGCCCAATTAATTACCTTAAGTACAGCCATTTTTCTTCGGGTAATCTGGTAATTGTTTTATGTGAATATTAAACGCCTAGTAGAGAATTCGTTACTTAGTTTAGGCAATTGATATCTTCGTGTATGAAATAACAATATGTTTTGGAGGGGCTGGATGGTATGGCATCAGTTCTCTAATGAAATATGGGCAGAGAACAAGAGACAGATGACCCCTTTGCGATCATTAGGTGGCCTAATGGTCCCGGTATGAAGATAATCGTATCGTGTGTCTAAATTCTATTCACATGTAGGGAATCGGTAGATATTATATATATATATATATATATATATATATATATATATATATATATATATATATATATATATATATATAAGGTAAATATAAGGGACATTTAAAGGTATCGTGTCCTGCTTATTGGTTCCATTCAGGTGCACGGTCTTCTTAGATAATTATATGTAAGAAATTTGAAATAGATACATTCTGATACTTAGTATTAAAGTGAGCCACAAGTTTAACTCGTACATATGTTAAGATCTTGATTTTCACTGTACGATCGAATTGTTTGTGGCGTGGAGAGACGAAGTCGACTCTCAGTCATCCAAAAGAAAGAATAAAATAAATTAATCTGCAATATTCTAGAAGCTACAAGCAAAGGGGGGAAATGGTTATCTAATGCCTTAGATCTTGTTGGTAAGATAAGATGCACAGTTCAATGATAAATTTATGTCCTTATGCGGTGCTACCTCGACTTGCACAATCTATGAACGACTTACAGCAATCTATGAACGTCTTCCTTCATAGATTACTTATATATACAACATTGTTTTGACATTTGTGGATTGATTGCTTATATTCACAACATTGTTTTGACATTTGTGAGCAGCTGACTGTGCCATTATCTATTACGTCTTCTTGCTTGTTTAATGCGGCTCAGTGATTTTCTGTGATTTGCGAATGAAAGATATTAGATTTTGTGATATGGAATGCAGTTACTTATTTATGCAAGTGTTGTACATGTCAGGGAAGCGTTTAGAATGACATTGCCAGCACCCTCACCTTCCAGATTCATGATTGACGTGACGGGCATCTTGCACACTCAAGTCCATCGCACTGCAAAGTATCGGTGTTGCATGTAATTTTTTCTTTAATTAATGCGGTTCAAAGAATTCAAATGTTTTTGCGTTTGACTTGAATAGATATTACCAAGTGTCACATTTTTTGGGGGGCTTTAGACTAGAGTACCTATTACCAAGTGTCACTTGTTTTTTTTTCTTTTTTTTTTGCTGTAGACTAAAGTAGCTATTACCAAGTGTCATTTTTTTTTTGCTGTAGAACAAAGCAGCTACTACCAAGTGTCACACGTGAGGTATTTTGTTAGCAAAAGAAGTTCATTCATATATCTATATATATCTATAAGTAGGACCTGGATACACTCAGGCCTCGGTGTGTACTTTTGATCCGCTGACGCGAATAGCGTTGGGTTAGGAGAGGTTCACAGAACCCTCTCTCTCTCTCTCTCTCTCTCTCTCTCTCTCTCTCTACAGGCAGGAAGATATTCTGAACTCTTTCTTCATGTTACTTAAGTTGATTGAGGGTATGTCGTGGAAACACATAGGTAGCAAAATTACACATATTCTTCAAAGCGTTACATCGTGAGATAAGTTTTGCAGAGAAGAGATGGATGTCTATATCGGACGAAAGGAGAAGAGGAAGTGATTTCTTACAGATTGATTTACAAAGCGATAGGTTAGCAAACCTAACAACAGATATGTGTATGTACGAACGAACACCTTTTTTTAGGTTAAGACACATCATCATTCTAAGTTCTCATGAGAGCCTAAGTAGGTTCCCATGCAAGGAGGTTGACGTTCGTGTTTTCTATTTATGCTTAGCTAATCTTCACACGCATCTTGTGACTGTGGGTTTTTGGCAGACTTTCCGGGTTGACCCCTGACCTGATTAAGTGTTATGTATTTCTTCTAAGGAATGTCCTACATTACTTTTTTCATGTAATATGAATATTACATATCGCTTGGTCACGATAACAAAATTAAATATATAAGATAAGTCAGGTCGGAAAAATACCTTGCCACAAGATGTGTGCGAGGGCTATTTCAGATACAGATAATACAGTCATGGTATTCAAATGGTAAGTAATTGACTAATACAATCAACAGCATGGTTATAAGTTAAGTATTAATGATATATATTCTAAGAAAAAATTGTATGGATATATAGGTAAAATTCCTATGCACTCCAGTTGATTTAAATCCAAAGGTTAACTATATATATATATATATATATATATATATATATATATATATATATATATATATATATATATATATATATATATATATATATATATATATATATATGCTATATTGATATACTTATATAAATGCAAGTCATGAAGATAAATACTCCAACAAAATACTAATACAATTCTGGTAGTTACATGACACACAAAGATTGTATATATTGATATAAGGTTATAAGGATAAAAATTAATGGTACCTTGTGAGAGATAAAATATAAGATATAAGATATAAGGTATAAGGTATATGGCCTATATATATTGATTAAAATAAATGTGATTAAAGATTTATGTACAGTTATATATTACTGGTGCGTGCGAACGCACAGCTATATTGATTCATTGTTTAAATTATATATGTTTTAGATAGGTGCGCGGTGTTAGATTAATTACATATGCTTCAGATAGGTGTGCACTGATAGATTAATATACTGATAATTTTACGCATGGAATGCATTGTTAATGAGGTCCTCTACTTCACAAACTAACCAATATACTGGTCAACATTTCACGCACTTCACAACCTAAAACAAATCACCTCGCGTCAATGAATTGCCCCGGGTTCAAATGACTCGGATACCCCATGCCTTGAGGGCATAGAGGAGATTGGCTGGACGATCTCTGACGTTCTGTTGGTGAGCAATTCTGTAGCTAGTAGCGCGTAGTATCGAAGATCCCCATTAGCATTGTGAGCGGGGTGAACCGAATCCATAGTAGCTTAACGCCTCAGCTGCTAGGCTACTTTCTTACTGTAGGGTAGTGGGAGGACCACGATGTGGGTTGTCCCCCAGCTAAAATTCGCGAAGTAGAACCTCTCTCGGATGATTGTGCTTATCCCGTGGACGGTGTAGTTGGCCGTTGTTCCACTGCAGCCGTCGGCAGCGATGAACAGATGAGAATCTGTAGCTGATCCATCAGGACAGTTGACCCGGAACGGTTGTAGGGAGAATCTCAACCAGGTTCCGTTGTTTAGCCTGTGAGCGAACTTATGTATACTTATCATAAGGGTTGAGGTGATCCAAGCAGTGCTCTCGCTTGTGGGGAAAAGTTCCATTAAAGGCTAGGTCTAACTGACATGAACCCTCGGACATATTGCGGAATTCAAAGGAGTCATCCGTGCAAACCTTTTTATCCATGGCTGTGTAGCGATTAGCGAACGATTCTAGGTCTCTGACGACCGTAAAAGTTTCCTTTGTAGGGGAAATTAATACATAGCCAGACAGATTCGATATTACTGGTAATGAGCTATTTGACATGTAAGTGGGAAATGGAGCTACTTTATAGGATTCCCATGCATCAGAAGGATCAAAGGGGATATTAATCATGATTCTATAATGTTCCACTCTGACTGAGATTAGGCTATAATAGAACTCAATCTTGTGTGATTCTAACAAAGGAGTGTAACCGAGTTTGTCACGCGCATTCTCTAAGGTTAATGTCAAGTCTTTTATAGGTAACAAGTGCGGCGACAAGACTCCTTTGAAATCCGCAATGTGTTATGCATTTCTTCTAAGGAATGTCCTACATTACTTTTATCATGTAATATGAATATTACATATCTGGCGTTCTTTCCTTAAATTCATTAGCTACTATACTCCAGTTTATCAATCAGCCTACGAATTCCACTCCATTATGTTATTATTATTATTTTTATATATTTTTTTTTTTTGCTCTATCACAGTCCTCCAATTTGACTGGGTGATATTTATAGTGTAGGGTTCCGGGTTGCATCCTGCCTCCTTAGGAGTCCATCACTTTTCTTACTATGTGTGCCGTTTCTAGGATCACACTCTTCTGTATGAGTCCTGGAGCTACTTCAGCCTCTAGTTTTTCTAGATTCCTTTTCAGGGATCTTGGGATCGTGCCTAGTGCTCCTAGGATTATGGGTACGATTTCCACTGGCATATCCCATATCCTTCTTATTTCTATTTTCAGATCTTGATACTTATCCATTTTTTCCCTCTCTTTCTCTTCAACTCTAGTGTCCCATGGTATTGCGACATCAATGAGTGATACTTTCTTCTTGACTTTGTCAATTAACGTCACGTCTGGTCTGTTTGCACGTATCACCCTATCCGTTCTGATACCATAGTCCCAGAGGATCTTTGCGTGATCGTTTTCTATCACTCCCTCAGGTTGGTGCTCGTACTACTTATTACTGCAAGGTAGCTGAAGTTTCTTGCACAGGCTCCAGCGGAGGGCTTTTGCCACTGAATCATGCCTCTTTTTGTACTGGTTCTGTGCAAGTGCCGGGCATTCGCTTGCTATGTGGTTTATGGTTTCATTTTTCGTATTGCACTTCCTACATATGGGAGAGATGTTATTTCCGTCTATCGTTCTTTGAAAATACCTGGTTCTTAGGGCCTGATCTTGTGCCGCTGTTATCATTCCTTCAGTTTCCTTCTTTAGCTCTCCCCTCTGTAGCCATTGCCAATTGTCATCGCTGGCTAGTTCTTTAGTCTGTCTCATGTATTGTCCGTGCATTGGTTTGTTGTGCCAGTCCTCTGTTCTGTCTGTCATTCTCCTGTCTCTGTATAGTTCTGGGTCTTCGTCTACTTTTATTAGTCCTTCTTCCCATGCACTCTTCAGCCACTCGTCTTCACTGGTTTTCAGATATTGCCCCAGTGCTCTGTTCTCGATGTTTACGCAGTCCTCTATACTTAGGAGTCCTCTCCCTCCTTCCTTTCGTGTTATGTATAGTCTGTCCGTATTTGCTCTTGGGTGTAGTGCTTTGTGTATTGTCATATGTTTCCTGGTTTTCTGATCTATGCTGCGGAGTTCTGCCTTCGTCCATTCCACTATTCCTGCGCTGTATCTGATTACTGGCACTGCCCATGTGTTTTTATCATATTTCCGGCGTTGAGTTTTGACTTGAGTATCGCCTTGAGTCTCTGCATATATTCTTTCCTGATCGTGTCCTTCATCTCTTGGTGTTTTATATCCCCTCCTTCCATTCCCAGGTATTTGTATTCTGTCTCATCTATGTGTTTGATGTTGCTCCCATCTGGTAGCTTTATCCCTTCAGTTCTCGTTACTTTGCCTTTTTGTATGTTGACTAAGGCGCATTTTTCTATTCCAAACTCCATCCTGATGTCCCCAGATACAATCCTTACAGTCTGGATTAGGGTATCTATTTCCTTGATGCTCTTACCATACAGCTTGATGTCGTCCATGAACATCAGATGGTTGATTCTGTTGTCTCTTTTCTTGAGTTGGTACCCGACATCCATCTTCTGTAGTACTTTTGTCATGGGAATCATGGCTACTACGAAGAGTAGTGGGGACAGTGAGTCGCCCTGGAAGATCCCTCTCCTGATATTAACCTCTGCTAGTCTTATTCCAGAGCTTGTAAGTATTGTATTCCAGTTGCGCATTGTATTTTTGAAGTGATGTGGTGTTTTCCTCTGCCCCATATATTTTCAGGCATTCTATTAGCCATGTGTGTGGTATCATGTCGAAGGCTTTCTTATAGTCTATCCATGCCATGCTTAGGTTGGTTTTCCTTCTCCTACTGTTCTTCATTACCATTTTGTCTATCAGGAGCTGGTCTTTTGTGCCCCTACACTTCCTTCTGCAGCCTTTCTGTTGGTGGGGGATGGTGTTTGTCTCCTCTAGGTAGTTGTATAGCCTTTCACTGATGATACCTGTTAGTAACTTCATTATTGGTAGGCAGGTGATAGGCCTGTAGTTACTGGCTATATTTCCCTTACTCTTGTCTTTTTGTACTAAGGATGTTCTTCCTGTGGTCATCCATTTGGGTGCATGGTGATTTGAGATACAATGCTGGAGTTGTTCTGCTATTCGTGGGTGTAGGGCCTTGAAGTTTTTGAGCCAGTATCCATGGACTTCATCGGGACCTGGGGCTTTCCAGTTTGGCATTTTCTTTACTTGGTGTCTGACTGTGTCTGTCGTGATCTCTGTGAATCTTTGTTTTAT
>NC_087205.1:1443144-1465644 GCF_015104395.2 Macrobrachium nipponense | reverse complement strand
GCAGGGATCACCGAAGAGGGAGCGATATCTCGTCGAGAATAAATCTGAATATTCGGTAGATATATCAGTGAACTGAGTTTGGATCTCTTGAAATGAAAACAGCAAATACAAAGAAGAACGCTGTTGAAAAACCAAGGAAAATACTTTAAGCAAACTGAAACATTAATAATTTAGAAATAACTGAGAGAAGGCAAGCAATGAGAGATGTATTCTTGAAACATTCTTTTTTCAGTAGCTCTAAAAGGGACTTGAATGAGAGTCGTACGAAAAGAGCAGTGGGACTATAATAAATATAATGAATGATCAAACAATTAACTACAATTAGAAATTTGTGCCAATGCATGCATGCATACACAACCTTATAAAAAATCGTATGATGGTATACAATTATAAAACGTCAGGGACGAAGAGTATTGTTTTTTTAGCTTGTCTTAAGAATGATCACCCAGAATTTGAAATTCACCCTCTTCCTCCCTCCTCCCCTTCCTCCCCTAGAATGAGGGAGTACAATGGGTCACAGAGACAGAGAGAGACATACAGACAGAGAGAGGAGAAACTATAGAGTTACATAATAATAATAATAATAATAATAATAATAATAATAATAATAATAATAATAATAATAATGATAAGAAGAAGAGGAAGAAGAGGAAGGAGGAGAAGAAGAAGAAGAAGAAGGAGAAGAAGAAGAAAAATACATGGCCTTTCGCTCAGGTCCTATAGCAGAGGTGTGCCAGATATGCCCAAACCCCGAATATATCGGCTGAGCTTATGGCTGTAAATTTATGCCGACATAAAAAAAAAAGCCTCGTTGGGCTCAAGCACTGTCGTTTCTTTTTGATCAGGGAAGGGAGAGAGTTGAATTTTACGTCCGACTGAAAAAACTAATCAGCGGATCAGCTTTTAAAATGTTGCTCTTATTCTAGAATTACTGCATATTGCCTCATTAGTCTAGCCGGGGTGGCCCGCAGGGTTGCCTGTAGTTGAGCAATATACTGCTATTGTTGGGCAGCTATAGTGCTGCATATTTCAAAGTGGATTCGGATGCTTATATGCTAGGGAAAGCTGAACGCTGAGGAATTTTTTTTTTTTTTTTCTAAATTCGATTGCCAATTGTTGATGGTTAAAGTGTTGCAATTATCCATATATATATATATATATATATATATATATATATATATATATATATATATATATATATATATATATATATATAATGTATGTGTCTGTACAACTGAATCGGGAAAATGAAATATGGAACGTGATGAATAAATAAATACAAATCCCACGAAGGAACAATGGCACCACTCCATTTTGTCTCTTTCCTCCGTGGCATATATAGATATATAGATATAGTGTTTGTGTGAGTGTATCAACGACGGGGTGTAGGAATACTACCACTGTAGTTCTGCGTGCCGCAAAAAGCGACCAAAAGGACAACTGCTGCCTTGTAAATAGAGACTTTTTATTTATTTATTTTTATTTTAGGCTAGACCCAGCCCTGGCACTATCCCACAAAAACCGCAGGGCACCCGACCCTTTATCTTTAAGGATACCTGAGGCGATGACTAAGGAGATCTATCGATAAATTCCATAGTCAAATATATGAATCCTCGTAGCTGAAGTAATATCGAAAGCAGATAGGAATTATATCGTATCACATCCCCTCAGCAAGGATAACAGAAACCAATACGAAGATGTGCAATATCTGCTTTTCGGTAATATTGTAGCGCCTCTGTTGTTGTTTATTTGTTTATTTATCACTGGTCATGCATAAGTCGAATTTATTGCTATTCCTGCTAATGCTGTTGTTATACCCTGTTCAGTTAATATTTTTATTATTATTATTATTATTATTATTATTTATTATTATTATTATTATTATTATTATTATTATTATTATTATTATAACAGTAGAATGGGAACGAATCTATTAGAATAAAGTTCTGTAAGTGAAAAAACTGAATTTTTCATTTACATCATAAAGAGGAGAGTCTTTTATAATTAATTAATCATTAAGTTCCAATGGAAAAGTAGGTGTCGTAATTTAATTTTTCAATGCGATTATTCATAGTTTTTTTACGATTAGTAATCAAGAAGAAAATCAGAACGAAAATAGAAATGATGAAGTACATATTAATGAAAATTCAGTATCGCTATCAGCAGTTTCTCATTCGTAAACGATGGAATCTTTTATCCGTATTTGATGCATTATCGCTTAAGCAGTTATTAGCGTCTAGCAGATGCCTGTATATATTTATATATAGATTACTGAATAATGGTCACTAGAAACGATTGTATCAATGACGTCACTGACAGACGCTGCCCAGAACCAGTCGTATAACCTCACCGATTGGGGGGGGGGGGGGGTGGGGGGGGGGTATGCATTTTTAGGTAGCTGAAGTGATCACTTAAGACATATTTCCGTTGCTTTCACATAAAACTGATTGAAAACCAATCACTTCAAAAAAACGATTTCTTAATTCCAGTCTCGCATGACAGTCGTCAAGTGGTGGCTATAAAAAGACGTGTACCAGTGCATGAAAGGTGATGAATAATGACAAACCTGTCACCGTAACATGGGCAACAATTTTACGGTTTTATTGTACGTATTTTTAAAGTCTACTTACAGGCGGCATGAATGACACCCAGACATGCAATGAATTATCTCGTAAAGCGAGGAAAGGTCAGAACATTCTTTGTTAACAAGAATGTAACAAGAATTTTTCTCCATTCCAGACGTAGCACTAAGGAATGTTTTTGTCTTGTGTGACGTATGTATAATATATATTATATATATATATATATATATATATATTATATATATATATATATATATATATATATATATATATATATTCAGATGTTAACGTAATTTTTCAGTTTTTAGTCAACCTTGTGATTTTGTTAACATTTAATATTAAGACATTTAGTATTTAAGTATTTATTTTTAAGGAAATTTGTATTGTATATATTACGAAAGTTAAGTTTTAGTGTGGTGATTTTGCGCCTCCTCCCCGCTCGTTAAAATTTTTGAATTCCCTTTTAACACTCGTATCTTTTTGTTTACGTTTGGGTACGTGCTGGAGCCCTCGGTGAAGGAGGTGAGAAGAGACAGAGCGAGTGTGCGAGTGTTTGGGCAGACAGTTCGGGCTATCTACAGCGGCTGTCCTTTTTTTGCTCTGCAGCTGCCGCTCTAATATATTTTATCGACGCTTTTGGGAGTACTTTGAGCCGCCCTTCGCAGGTACACATCTGGCCACCTGCGGTGTTGTGTACACTGTACTTTGAGTGCTGTCCTTCGCAGGTACGCTTCCGGTCCACCTGCGGTGTTGCGTCCTGCTTGTATTGCAGGTGATTTGTGCTACCTGCGGCCTATCTTGCTGCCACCTCCGTGGAAGATTTTTCCTGAGGTGTTAGAAGCATTTGCTTTCCAGACGCCTTGGAACTTTTGCAGCTGTGGGGCCGTGATGCCGTTAGAAGACAAGTAGGGAGACCGATCCCAGGTAAGCGTTCCTTTTTGTATGGTCGTGCAGGACCTCTCGACTCCTCCTTCCTGGTGCTTCTGTACTCCCCTGTTAGCAGAGTTCTGAAATTGTTTGGATCACGGCCTACTGTATGGCAAGACCTTTATTATTAGTCCTGGATCACGGACTCCCCTTCTGAGTGTGAGGAGATATTATTTTTGTTATTATTATTTGTATATATATATGATATCTTATAATGAACTGTCGAGACAGTTGGAATTTGCTGTCCTTTTGTTTGTTTGGTTATAATTATCCTTATGATGTTAACAGCCTCGTGGCTTTTATATTTGTTTATATTATAAGTTTTAGATTATCAACATAGGTAGGAGATTTAAAGTGGTTTTCTCCCTGTTACTCTTCGCCTTCCTTCCCATCCCTATTTAGTTATAGGTATTGGTTATCTTATTCATTTTGATCTGGCCAGTTATATTGCATATTTTGTTGTATTTGCATTCATGTATTTCTCTCTATCTCTGTTTAGGGCTTAGTTTTTAGTAGTTAGGAATCCCAAGGGATTATTTAGGGACTAGAATTTGTCCTTGGCAGTCACAAGGTTGACTTTGATTATTTTTGTTTGTTAATAAATATTGTTGAGTTTTTCTGAGTGTTTTCGTCTCCATTGACCATCTTTTACTGGATACTCTGTAACAACACTGAGTGTACATCCTTTAGTGCAGACAAACCTGCACCACGGCCCAACAAGGGTCGTAACATATATATAATATATATATATATATACTATATATATATATATATATATATATATATATATATAATATATATATATATATATATATATATATATATTGATAGATAGGTAGATAGATAGATATATATATAACACACACACTATATATATATATATATATATATATATATATATATATATATATATATATATATATATATATATATGAGTAAGATTGTGAAACCAGTTATTTCATGAAATCCCTGAAATGTTCAGGGAATTCATGGAACCCCTGGTTTCACAGTCTTACTGTAACACACACACATATATATTTATGTATATATATGTATGTATGTTTGTATATAATTGGAATAGCAACAATGCCCTCTGAACATCTTGAATTTTTCGCCGTTGTTAGTAGTATTATCCCCTCGGGGTTCAAAAATCCCTTTGTGAATTGGTGATTTCATCAATCCCTGGAAATGTTCAGGGATTTCGTGGAATCCCTGGTTTCACAGCCTTACTGTAACACACACACACACATACATACATACATATATATATATATATATATATATATATATATATATATATATATATATATCTATGTATGTGTATATATGTATGTATATATATGTATGTATGCTTGTATGTAATTGTAATAGCAACAGTGCCCTCTGAACGTCTCGAATAAAAAAAAAAAGTGACCACAGAGCAAAGTTTTGGTCGAAATAACAAAATCTCCACAGACGGAAAGAAAAATACAGCATGTCTCCCAGTAGTCAACCGAGAAGCGGAACTTGGAAGACAAAATCAACAAGAGAGTTCGTATTTACCGACGAAAGATTGAGTCTGTCCTGCGGTCTTGTTTCCAACGCTGGGAAACCCTTTTAAAAGACGGAGTGGATGGGAGGACTTCCGATCCTCCATTAATCTTCATAAAAGAAACATTGTGGAATCTAGCTTAAGAGATCTTGAAGCCAGGAGAGATTTTTGCCCCCATATTGGCTAGACGAGGGCAACGACGACGAGAGAGAGAGAGAGAGAGAGAGAGAGAGAGAGAAATTTTGTTTGTTAATAAGTTTGGTTTTACTGTAGAGTTGCAACATTAATTAAGCTATATATATTATATATATATATATATATATATATATATATATATATATATATATATATATACATATATATTATATTTATATATATTATATATATATATATATATATATGATATATATATATATATATATATACATACATACAAATATATCTATACGTATGTAGGTATATATATATATAGATATATAGTATATATATATATATATATAATATCTATACATGTATGTTATATATTATATATAATATATATATATTATATATTATAAATACATACATACATACATATATATAGATAATATGTGTATATATAATAATATATATATATATAAATATATATAATATATATATTGATATATATATAATGTGTGTGAGTGGTGTGCGTGCGTGTGTGTGTGTATGTATATGCATGCACATATACATATATACAAGCTGTGTGAAGTGTATCATTTACGCTGCAATTACACTCGGCAAACATATATATAAATTTAGTAATGTAAAACATAGAAGTAAATATGCTACTGTTCAGTAAATTATGTCCAAAATATTGACAAGGCATTATTTCAATATGCTAAAAAATGTCATGATAAAAAAAAGATAGACGTGGTTTGCTTGTGATCCGATTGAAGACAGATATGTATGAAAGAAACCTTAAAAAATTCTTCGATACGTGTCAATTAATGTGAATAAATTATGTTGGTTAAACCACTCTGTGCTGTAATCCACGTGCGTAAATGCATGATAAATATATCGACTTCCATTTGCAAATTATCGTAGAATCTCGTGAAGTGTGAGCAAATATTTTAAATGCGCGTATTAAATCCGTGTCAAGTTGTTCGAGAGGGAGAGGGAGAAATGGGAAAGGGAAAGGGCGGGGGTGGGGGGGGGGTGGGGGGGGGGGGGGGGGGTTAGTTTCCGGTTCCATCCTCATTTTCAGACAGCCTGAAAATAATTTTTTTTTTCTAAAATTTTTTTTCTAATGATAGTAACAAAATTAATTACCATATTTCATATACCCTTTTGATGAACAGCACGGTACTACCTTGACCAAACCAACGTCAAGTTTAAAGTAAAGCCGGTTAATGGATAATCTAAAGGCGTAATTGTTATAACCTTTCAGTAAGGTGAAGTGTGATCGTTGCAAATTTAGCTTAGATCTACTTGCATTAGTTTGAACAAGCAGAAGCAGCAGCAACAGCAGAAATAGTAGTTGTAATATCATTCAAAGTATTAGTGTAATCAATAGTTTCGTTTTATAACTAGTATCGTGATTATTCTCATTTTTGTCATTTATGTCCCTGTGTGTGTACAGTAATTTAGTTGTAACGTGTTTAAAAGCCTTCGACAATCCTTTACATATTATGAAAAAAAAAAAACGTCATGTATAATAATGACAATTGTTCTTTTTATTTTCTCTTCCCTCTGTTAAAACCTTTACGCATAATGATCATTTTTCTTTTTAATTTCTCTTCCCCCAGTTCAAAACTTGTTAATTTTTTAAGGCGACTGCTTAAAAACTGAAAGGTTTATTGAGGTTTGTTTTGTGTAATGGTCATGTTATAATTTGGAACGGAAATGACAACACAGTACCCTTATGGAGGTAATCCCCACCCCCCCCCCACCCCCCCAGCCCCCCACCCCCCACAAAAAAAAATGTATAATGGGGAGAGAATTCCATTATTCATCCATTCCCGTGACCTTAACAAACGAGAAATGGAAGGGAAATGGCGACTTGATGTTGTTCAGAGACATAATGACATACATTTGATCGTGAGAAAAAAAAAGTGTCACTCCTATTTCATTTGGAAATGTCAATGTCAAATGCTTCTTCGCCACAGAGAGTTAAAAAAAAACTATTATAGTAATACAGGTACTAAGTACAATTACACCCTTATTATTTATTCTTTTTCTTTTCTCCCTAAGAATTTTAAGGAATGACGTTCTCTCTCTCTCTCTCTCTCTCTCTCTCTCTCTCTCTCTCTCTCTCTCTCTCTCTCCAGCTAGTTCACTGTTCTTCATCTAGCAGATTGTTTACCCTGACCTCACACAACACTGCATACCTGATCGGACCATTTCTTTGATGATTTCGAATCCAACTGTGTCCGAAGCGATTGATTTCGCGCGTAAAGTGAAAAAGAAGCTTAGCGCTTTGAAGATGTGAGAGTTGCATAACTACCCTTCCGAAAAAGAGTTATTAGTAACCATTTGATTTGAAAACAGCATTAAACAAGATGAAAGGGAAATGTTGCATTGGAAACGTACGCTGCGAGTTATTTATAATCACATCAGGGTGCATTCTAACGTAATGTTTATGTTTGCGCCTTCGTATGAATCTTTCAATACTTTCAAATTCTGGGTACAATATTATACACACACACACACACACACACACACACACATATATATATATATATTATTATATATATATATTATATATATATATATATATGTATTTATTTATTTATATATGTGTAATTTCTATATGCATAGTGATGCAGCTTCACATAATGACACTAGGAATGTAGACTCTGAGATTATTGAGGGAGTTAGGAGACTTGGTTGAACAGAGCAGAGGTCTTGGTTGGGGGAACACTACTAGTTTTGCTAGATTTTATTTGACATATATTCCCAACATCTCCAGTATAAAGTACTCCTTCATGTGGCAAAGTTGGAACAGTTGGAACAGTGGAAGACCCTACTCGACTTTATTGAGCATAATATCCTGAATGATTTCCACCTCATACACTGACTTCAAAGTCCCAACGAATATACAGAAAGAGATGTCACTTAGTGTATCAGGCTAGCCTGAGTGGAAAGGAAGTTGGGCAGAATATGTACGCTTGCACACCCATATACATACAGACATTACATACTTATATACATCCATATACACGTTAAATATACATATATTATTATTATTATTATTATTATTATTATTAATTAAAATAGTTTTACTAGACCACTGAGCTTATTAATTAGTAGCTCTCACAGGGCTGGTCCGAAGGATTTGTAGGTTTTTGGTTTTTATATTTTTTTTTCTTTTTTTCTATATTGGGTTGTTTTAAATTTTTTTTTTAAAAAACCCCCCCCCCCCCCCCCACCAAAAAAAAATTTTTTTTTTTTGCCCAAAAAGTTTATAATTGGACTCACAAATGTTGCAGTTCCTGTCAAAACAATTCCACCGAAAATCGATTTATTTCCAGAATTTAATGACCTCTGCTGATTATAGTTTATAGATTCCGACACCAAATGTTCACCTGTCATCAATACTTTGCACTCGGAGCGTTTGGGAGCATAGGTGTGTGGGTGATTCATGTGTTAGACGAGAATGGCCTATTCAGATGTTTGTTAGAATCTCTCTCTCTCTCTCTCTCTCTCTCCCTCTCTCTCTCTCTCTCTCATGAAGAATGCCATCATCCAACTGTAGGTTTTATTTGCTGTAATTTATTTCTTTAAGAGTCTATCTTTTTTCAGTTAAAGCTAGGTTGAAAATGATTTCCCAGCGATCAAGGTGTAAAAAGTTAGTTTCGACTATGCTGTCCATATACCTCTTGCATTCAGGTTTCTAACTATACTTTATAAAGAAGTCAACCTACTCCTCCTAAATACCCCGTTTATGATAATAATAGAATTAATAGCAATTCGAATACCAAAAAAATGTTTGCATGAACTCAAAACATGCTTAGCCACCACATCGTTTATATCCAACTCTTAACTTATAGAGAATAATTATTAGATGTTTTGAGGTTTGAAGGAAAAATAAACCAAAGAGAATAAAATTAGTTGTTTTGAGGTTTGAAGGAGAAACATACCAAAGAGAATAAAATTAGCTGTTTTGAGGTTTGAAGGAAAAACAAACCAAAGAGAATAAAATTAGTTGTTTTGAGGTTTGAAGGAGAAACAAACCAAAGAGAATAAAACGAGCTGTTTTGAGGTTTGAAGGAGAAACAAACCAAAGAGAAAAAAATTGGCTGTTTTGAGGTTTGAAGGAGAAACAAACCAAAGAGAATAAAAATTAGCTGTTTTGAGGTTTGATGGATAATCAAACCAAAGATAATAAAATTAGCTGTATTGAGGTTTGAAGGAGAAACAAACCAAAGAGAAGAAAATGAGCAGTTTCAAGGTTTGAAGGAGAAACAAACCAAAGAGAATAAAATTAGCTGTTTTGAGGTTTGAAGGAGAAACAAACCAAACAAACATACTTTTGTCAAAGGGAATCGTCGTAGCTGTTCCGCATTGCTCGCACCGAAGCCTTTTGTGGAGTTTATGTTGTCTTTCTAACAATAACCGGTACTTTGTCCGTCCGCAAGATAATGGAGGTTTTTTTTCCGGATAGTCATTCGCACAAAAAAACTCATTGAAGAATCTCTCTCTCTCTCTCTCTCTCTCTCTCTCTCTCTCTCTCTCTCTCTCATGCAACATTCCGACCCATCCACAGTGTGCTGAGGTAATGCAAGATATGAGAAAAGATACAAGAATTTTTTGTTCAACATGTCTATCATGGATAGACAATGTTATTAAATCAAGATTGAATGTACAAATAGTTGAGGATGAAGAAGAAGAGGAAGAGGAAGAAGAAGAAGAAGAAGAAGAAGAAGAAGAGGAGGAAAAAGGAAGAGAAGTAAACAAAAATGAAATGACAGAAAAAAAATAAGGAAAACAAAGAACAAGATAAAGTATGGATGCAGAGATACTCATTGATACTACATATGAGGCAATAAAAGCAGCCTACCTACGAGAAATAAATTACAATATGACAACAGAAAAGCAAATCCCGAAGAGGCTCTACCCAGATCTACACAATGACGGGAAAGAGAAAAAAATAGACAAGAAAGACAAAATCTGCAACCTTTTGAAAAGAGGGAATTGCAGATTTGGAGAAAGATGTCACTACAAACATCCTAAGGTATGTCACAACTATGAAATATATGGTAAATGTGCATATACCTAGATGGCTATGGGGATGATTGCAGAGATCTGCATCCAAAAATATGCAAAAACCTAAAGAAGGAAAAGGATGTAAGTTCGACAAAAAATGTAAATATATGCACCTGTAGCCATGAATCATAATCAAATAAATAACCAACCAAGTAATAAAATCCAAAATAAGAAAGAAAACAAATAAAGAGAGAAATCAAGAATATCAGGTAAAAGAGAAAAGCAAACCACCCAATGAGTATGCCAAAGAGGTGTCAGCAAAAAATTTCAAAGCATCAGCTACAAAATTCTACTCAAGAGATAATAACTGTATTTATTATGCAAGAGGATATTGCAGAAACGGAAACGGAGAAAATTGCAGATTCAGACACAAAATGAATAATTATGATGAAGGAAGATGAAATATTATGGAAAAGTTGGATTTTTAATGTCAGAATTTCTGGAAATGAAAAAAGAACAACATACCAGAACAGGAAAGAGACATGGGGAAAATCCTTATTACTACCAATATTAAATGAAGGAGAAAACACGCAAACCATCATAGTGATGAATGCGCAGGGTTTAGTACGAGTAACTCAAAAAGAAAAATAGAGTACTTAGAAGAACTAACCCAAATTGAAAGAAAATAGATATAATGAATATAAGTGAAACCTGGTATTCCCAAGAGACTGGGAATGATGATCAAATAAAAGGGTTCCAAACTTATAGATCAGATATAGGAATCAAGGGGGAACCGCAATATATGGGAAAGACAAAAAACAAGGAAAAATATATGAGAAATATAGTAACTCAGAATGTGAACTAATAGCGGTAGAATTTGAATCTGAAAAATTAATGAACATAGTAATATATAGACCTCCTAATACTAAAGAGTTTGACTTAATAATTGAAAAATTGGATGATATTTGTAGAAATCACAAGGACTGGACTATTCTCCTATCTGGTGACTTCAACTTTCCTTTCGTAGAATGGAAAGAACGAATAGGAGATTGTGGTTGTACTTATTCATATAAAAAAGAGAGTAATAGTAGTGCAGAAGATAAGAGGCAATTTGAAAAGCTATTAGATATGCTACTAGAATACAACATTCAACAAATAAAATCACCTGCCAACAAGAAAGGAAAATACTTTAGACCTAGTATTTGTGAACGAGATGAATTATGTTAAAGAAATAATAGTTTATAATGCGAGTATTTCAGACCATAATGTCATAGAATTAACAGTTCATTCCAAAGCAAGTGAAAACAGAGATAAGCAAGAAAATATAAAATGGTCAGAAATAAATGAAGAATTAAACAAAGATTGGGATAACATTTTCGTAAGTGATGACATAAGGGTAAATACGGAGATAATATATAAAATATTAGAGAAAATAGTGGATAAAATATATACGAAGAAGAAAAGTAAACATCATTCATGCATACCAAGAGACAGAAGGATCTTGTTCCAGAAAATAAGAGAAAGTGGAAAAAAGGTCTTGCAAAAGAAAAAAATGCATGGAAAGTTATAGAACTAAAAAGTAAGATAGAAAATGCAGAACAAAAGATTATACACAAAAGAAAATGAAAACGGGACTTGGAAGAAAAAAACCCATATAAAATCAAGCAAAACCCAAACTATTTATAACTCATATGCGAAGAAAATGAATAAAAGACGAATAGAAATAGGCCCTCTGAGAATTGAAGGGAGATTAATGAATGAAAAAAAGGAAATTTGCAACATACTGGCAGAACGATAATAAGAGAGAATTCACCCCTAGAATAGATAATGAAGATAATGATATAGAAGTAAGGGACGAAAATAGTGAATATTTAGCTGACATAGAAATTAATGAAGCTGATATTGTGCAGGCAATTAATGAAATTAAAAATGGAGCTGCTGCAGGGCCTGATGGAGTCCCTGCTATTTTGTTAAAGAAAGTAGTTCATTCCTATGCAAAGCCACTTGCAATATTATTAAGACAAAGTGTAGATACAGGCAAGATTTATGATGAGCACAAATTAGCATATATCACCCCTACTTTCAAAAGTGGATGAAGACTAGAGGCAAGTAATTATAGGCTTGTGAGTCTAACATCACATATTATGAAAGTGTATGAAAGGGTAATGAAGAAAAATATTATGAAACATTTAATAAAAAAAATAATTTGTTTAATATAGGGACAACACGGTTTCGTACCGGAAAAAGTACACAAACCCAACTGTTAGTCACCGTGAGAACATATTCAAAAATATGAAAAGCGGAAATGAAACAGATGTGGTTTATCTAGACTTTGCAAAAGCTTTTGAGAAAGTAGACCATAATATATTAGCGAAGAAAATTAGAAAACACAATATCGTAGATAAAGTAGGAAGATGGTTAAAGAATTTTTACACAACAGAAAACAGATAGTTATTGCAAACGATGAGAAATCGGATGAAACCAAGGTAATATCCGGTGTGCCACAAGGTACGTGTTAGCTGCAATACTGTTTGTTATTATGATTGAAGACATAGACAGTAATGTTAAGGATTCGGTAGTGAGTAGTTTCGCTGATGACACAAGAATAAGTAGAGAAATTACTTGTGATGAAGATAGGAACGCTCTACAAAGAGACCTTAACAAAGTATATGATTGGGCAGAGGAAAATAGGATGGTATTTAACTCTGATAAATTTGAATCAATAAATTATGGAGACAGAGAAGGAAACCTATATGCATATAGGGGACCTAATAATGAGACAATCACAAATAAGGAAGCAGTTAAAGACCTTGGTGTGATGATGAATAGGAACATGTTATGCAATGATCAAATAGCAATTCTTTTGGCAAAATGTAAAGCAAAAATGGGAATGTTGTTACGGCACTTCAAAAACAAAAAAAAGCTGAACACATGATTATGCTTTATACATTTGTTCGTAGTCCACTTGAATATTGACAATATGATATGGTACCCACACTATCAAAAGGATATTGCACAAATAGAGAGTGTACAAAGGTCCTTTACAGCTAGAATAGAAGAAGTTAAGGACCTTGACTACTGGGAAAGACTACAATCCTTAAAATTATATAGTGTAGAAAGGAGAAGAGAACGCTACATGATAATTCAGGCATGGAAACAGATAGAAGGAATAACAGAAAATATCATGGAACTAAAAATATCAGAAAGAGCAAGCAGAGGTAGATTAATAGTGCCCAAAACTATACCAGGAAAAATAAGGAAAGCACACAGGACATTAATCCACTACGCACCAGCATCGATAATGCAGCGTCTATTCAATGCGTTGCCAGCTCATCTGAGGAATATATCAGGAGTGAGCGTAGATGTGTTTAAGAATAAGCTCGACAAATATCTAAACTGCATCCCAGACCATCCAAGATTGGAAGATGCAAAATATACCGGAAGATGTACTAGCAACTCTCTGGTAGACATTAGAGGTGCCTCACACTGAGGGACCTGGGGCAACCCGAACGAATTGTAAGGTCTGTAAGATAAGGTAAGGTCTCTCTGTTTTCTTGATTGTGTGAGAGTGAGGAAGAACAACGAATATTGGTTGTTAATTTCAGAGAATAAGAATAATTTAAGGAAGTTTCTAGCTAGAATGTAGAAATTTGGTAGCCGACTGCCATTGTGGAAATAAAGAAATGGATCTCAGAAACAGTATTGCGGAAAACGTACAATAATAATTCAGTTTTCATGACTTAAAAAGAGATACCAACGATGATTATTGTGTGAAATTGTAATGAAATATATATAAATAAGCGAGGAAAAAAGTTAGGAACAATAAAAAAAATAATTATTCGAGATAATACCGCAGCCATAGGCATTAAAATATAACGGAAGTGTATATACAAAATATACAAAGAGATGATCCCGACATCACACCAGAGAGAGAGAGAGAGAGAGAGAGAGAGAATGACAAAAAAGCAAATAGTACAATAAAAAATATAAAAAATAGAGAAAATGATGCGATGTCATCACAGCCGAAAGGCCCAGTATTGATAGAAATGGAAATGAATCACACGAAGAAAAAATGGGAAAGAGAAATATGATTCATACATCGTCATATCCGACCCAGAAAAAGCGTCCAGTGATCAGGCGAAGAATTCATCTCCCGAGAGCCATAACATTTCCTGGGAGGTCCTTCGGGGATGTGTTCTTGGTCGGAATAATCAGCCAAGTGTGAGATTATATCCTATAAATCCCGTTTAAGAGGAAATTGATATAAATCCCTTTCTCTCGGAATGAGTCCCGGCCCACATATCCATTCTCGTAATTTTCTTGGTAAGACAATGTTCGTGGTATGATTCTTTTTACGAGCTTTTTTTATATACATATTTGAAACGAATCATTAAATCATAATTGCACAGAGTTATGAGGATATTATTAGTGATTTTAATAATAAAAATGGTTGCAAGTAATGTATTTAAAAATGTTTGAAATAGCTCAGTTTTAAAATACTTCAATATATTTTATTTTTATATGACTACGAAAACTTTTAAAAAAGGTATTCGACATCTTCGCAATTATCACATTTATCATTGTTTCTGATATTTAAAATTTTCAGCCTATTGTTGGTCGCCAATTTCTGTGAGCATATTTAAAAGCAAATACTCTTTCCATGATACCAGTGAAAGCTTTGACAATCAAGTCTTGATTGGTCTGTTGGGACTAATGGTCTACATCAGGTCCCCTACTCCCTTTCACACCTCACCATACGACAAGGCCGCGCACTGGCATAAGGCCGGATTAATCTAAACAAACTAACCAATCTTGAAAAGCTTAGTCTGCGGTATTCACTTCCAAGGTGTGTTCAATATTATGATGCCATGGCCCACCCAAACGACTGAAAAGCGCTTCAGTGGCGTGGTCGGTATGGTGTTGGCATACCACCTCGGTGGCCGCGAGTTCGATTCTCGGACATTCCTTTGAGGTGTAAGAGATGTGTACTTCTGGTGATAGAAGTTCTCACTCTCGACGTGGTTGTTGAATGACCACTGGTTTCATGCAACGTAAAAACACCATACAAACAAACAGAACGACTGAAGTTTACACATGAATTTCAAAATGCTTTTGGAAAGCTGAAGTAGTGAAATGGCCATGAAAATGCAAGGAGGAAGACTACCAATTAGTGGGCACCTTGGCATACCTATTTCCGGGGTCTTGGCGTTTTAGCAAAGGTCGAAAGGTTGAAGAGATGCAGAGGAGCCATTGCTGCGAAAAACGATGTTAAAACATTGCAAAAGCGCGACAGAAAGTAACATTTCGTTGAATGTTTTCCACGTTTCTTTACCCAATTCCTGTATAACGACAGACTTCCAAATATTTGGTAGTTATCAGTTGAAATGAGAAGGAAAATGTGCAATGCATTTCCATATAGACTTTTAAACTAAACAGATGAAGCGTCTATAAGAGAACTACTTCTGTAGATTACATATACTTAGATGAATTTAAAAAAGAAAATTCATCTGAATATATGTAATCTACAGAAGTATCTCTGTAGATTACATAATCTGAAATGACATCAATAATTATTGAACGGCGAAAAATATCTTCTGTCAGCTTACTAATCATAAAGTGACGTAAAAAATTCCGTGTCATTTTTCACGCCCATCAATCCAAGGGTACCTGCACGAATGGTGAATGCCAGCTGGTCCTTATTCACGCTGCATTTATCATGATTATTTCCCAAAATAGCGTGCTGTGATCGTTTCTCAGAAATGCGAAATCTTTGGAAATCCTCAGTAGTCAGATTTTTGGGAAGTGCATCAGAAAACCATCCAGCAGGTCACTCACTCGACTTTACGCCACTTGGCTGAGAGGCTAAGTGCCAGAAATCATGGGCGTTCTGCCATCTGTTTGAAAGCATAGGCGTGAAAGTGGTTTATAATATTTCTTGCCAAAAATGCAGCTCGACTTCCCTGTCGAACGCTCTGGCTATACCAAAGACAGATTTATAATATTTTTTATTAAGCCCTTTTTTTTATTGCAGATTCAATTACTTTGTTTAACCATTCCATTCACTTTTTTCTTATCAGTTTTCAGCCTGCATGTTTCTTTTTTCATGATTCATTGATAGGGAAAATCACTTATTCCCAAGAAAATATCTTTTTCGAGATTCTTTAAAAACTTATAAGTCAGAGATATATAGCATTACCATGTGGATTGTGAAAACAATGCATTACATAATGTATAGAACTTTCCAAACTTTAAGCTTTGTATCTGCTTTTTTTCAGACATCGGTGTTGGTTAATAAAACATTTTCCACGATTTCCTCCAAATGTTACAACATACAGAAACAATGAATAAATTTGACTGAACAATTAACAAATAAAAGTTTACCATTTTAATAGAAAATTTAAATTATAGTTTTAATTATCCTTTTGGATGGATACAGTAATAAACTTAGCGGAATATAATCAACGCTTAAATTAAGCAATAATTTGTCCAATTTTTCAAGTTAAATAGTTATACGTATGACTCCCATTATGTCGGTTTCAATCTAGCTCTCTTGCTGTCGAACCCGAATAACAACAACAACAACAACAACAACAACAACAACAACACCAGCAACAATTATCACATTATTGTTATTAATGATAAGAATGACTGGCATTATACTCGCTGATAAGTATGCTTCATATATATTATTTTATTCACGTAGGAACTCTTGCTATATTGTTATCCTTCTTTTAACTTCAAAACTATCAACCTGCATTACCTCATTTTAACTAGTTTGAAGACGAGGAAACTTTTGAACAAAAGTTACAGTGCATTCTTATTTTATTTAATATAATAATAATAATAATAATAATAATAATAATAATAATAATAATAATAATAATAATAATAATAATAATAATAATAATAATATACAGAGACAGGAGAAAGACAAGCAGAACAGAGGAATGGCACAACAAACCAATGCACGGACTATACATGAGACAGACTAAAGAACTAGCCAGCGATGACACGTGGCAATGGCTATTGAGGGGAGAGCTCAAGAAGGAAACTGAAGGAATGATAACAGCGGCACAAGATCAGGCCCTAAGTACCAAATATGTCCAAAGAACGATAGATGGAAATAACATCTCTCCCATAAGTAGGAAGTACAATACGAAAAATGAAACCATAAGCCACATAGCAAGCGAATGCCCGGCACTTGCACAGTACAAAAAGAGGCATGATTCAGTGGCAAAAGCCCTCCACTGGAGCCTGCGCAAGAAACATCAGCTACCTGGCAGTAATAAGTGGTACGAGCACCAACCTGAGGGATGATGAGAAACTATCAGGCAAAGATCCTCTGGGACTATGGTATCAGAACAGATAGGGTGATACGTGGAAATAGACCAGACGTGACGTTGATTGACAAAATCAAGAGGAAAGTATCACTCATTGATGTCGCAATACCATGGGACACCAGAGTTGAAGAGAAAGAAAGGGAAAAAATGGATAAGTATCAAGACCTGAAAATAGAAATAAGAAGGATATGGGATATGCCAGTGGAAATTGTACCCATAATCATAGGAGCACTAGGCACGATCCCAAGATCCCTGAAAAGGAATCTGGAAAAACTAGAGGCAGAAGTAGCTCCGGGCCTCATGCAGAAGAGTGTGATCCTAGAAACGGCACACATAGTAAGAAAAGTGATGGACTCCTAAGGAGGCAGGATGCAACCCGGAACCCCATACTATAAATACCACCCAGTCGAATTGGAGGACTGTGATAGAGCAAAAAAAAAAAAAAAAAAAAAAATAAAAATAATAATAATAATAATAATAACAACAACAATACATGAGACAGACTAAAGAACTAGCCAGCGATGACACGTGGCAATGGCTACTGAGGGGAGAGCTAAAGAAGGAAACTGAAGGAATGATAACAGCGGCACAAGATCAGGCCCTAAGAACCAGATATATTCAAAGAACGATAGACGGAAATAACATATCTCCAATATGTAGGAAGTGCAATACGAAAAATGAAACCATAAACCACATAGCAAGCGAATGCCCGGCACTTGCACAGAACCAGTACAAAAAGAGGCATGATTCAGTGCAAAAGGCCCTCCACTGGAGCCTGTGCAAGAAACATCAGCTACCTTGTAGTAATATGTGGTACGAGCACCAACCAGAGGGAGTGATAAAAAACGATTAGGCAAAGATCCTCTGGGACTATGGTATCAACGGATAGGGTGATACGTGCAAATAGACCAGACGTGACGTTGATTGATAAAGTCAAGAAGAAAGTATCACTCATTGATGTCGCAATACCATGGGACACCAGAGTTGAAGAGAAAGAAAGGGAAAAAATGGATAATTATCAAGACCTTAAAACAGAAATAAGAAGGATATGGGATATGCCAGTGGAAATCGTACCCATAATCATAGGAGCACTAGGCACGATCCCAAGATCCATGAAAAGGAATCTGGAAAAACTAGAGGCTGAAGTAGCTCCAGGACTCATGCAGAAGAGTGTGATCCTAGAAACGGAGCACATGGTAAGAAAAGTGATGGACTCCTAAGGAGGCAGGATGCAACCCGGAACCCCACACTATAAATACCACCCAGTCGAATTAGAGGACTGTGATAGAGCAAAAAAAAAAAAAAAAAAAAAAAAAAAAAAAAAAAAAAAAAAAAAAAAAAAAAAAAAAAAAAAAAAAAAAAAAAAAAAAAAAAAAAAAAAAAAAAAAAAAAAAAAAAAAAAAAAAAAAAAAAAAAAAAAAAAAAAAAAAAAAAAAAAAAAAAAAAAAAAAAAAAAAAAAAAAAAAAAAAAAAAAAAAAAAAAAAAAAAAAAAAAAAAAAAAAAAAAAAAAAAAAAAAAAATAAAAAAAAAAAAAAAAAAAAAAAAAAAAAAAAAAAAAAAAAAAAAAAAAAAAAAAAAAAAAAAAAAAAAAAATAATAAGAACGGTGTTAAAATAAGTTGCATATATAGTTTTATTTACCTTATGTTTATGTATTACGTTAATTTGCTCATAGCTAAAGTCTAAAACTTGTTTACAATGAGAGAGGATTTTTACTGTACACTGAGGTATAGAGTAAATTCGTAGATCTAATAATGATATATTTTATGAATACTTTAAAGAAAAAACCAGTTCTTCCATGTATCGAGTATCCACATTATTGAACAATAAACATCCATATATACCCAAGTCCGAATTGATATCATTATTAATATGATAAACATACTTCCATACCCAACTCCCCCTAAAGAATACCTGATGCAGTTTTACTGTAAATCATTTTATTATA
This sequence comes from Macrobrachium nipponense, assembly GCF_015104395.2. NCBI lineage: Eukaryota > Metazoa > Arthropoda > Malacostraca > Decapoda > Palaemonidae > Macrobrachium > Macrobrachium nipponense. The sequence continues at coordinate 1,446,151 of NC_087205.1, read as the reverse complement.
GTTATTCTTTTATATATACTGTTATTTAGAATAAGTAAGCAAGTCACGCAAAGGGATAAGTGTCGAAAAAGACTACTTATGAACTTTTTTTTCAGCAGTTTAAAATATTTACCTTTGACAGCTTGGAACACAGAAAACATCCAACTTGTTTGTATTACTTCTAAGAAGAAAAGTAAAAATAATGAACTCCTGCAAAGTAATGGACGCCTTTGTTAAAGAAAGAATAAATATGAAGAAAACTGTGAATGGACATTTTCAGTGCCTTTCCTCTGATGTTCAGTAAAAAAAAAGAAGAAACAACATTAATATACCGTTTTACAAAATAAAAGGAACATATTAAGAATAGAAAGAACCAACTGCATACATAAACATAAATGACAGGAGTGCACATGGAAGAAGTACATTTGTGAAACAGGAGTATATATTTCACCCCGCAGCGCCTAAGTAGAGAACAAAACATAGTTATTTTTTTTTTATCTATTTTTAAGAGGAAAGGTAGCATTCATCTCCGACGATTCAGTGAAACTATTCTTAAATAACTTGTGAGGTCTCCACCAAAGCATCCAGATGAGAGATGAGTAGCAAATAGATATTAATGTAAATAGGACTTCAATGTAAAAGGACTAAATTAAGACGAGATTGTGTTGGACTCGCTATAATGAGACTTCATTGTAAAGTGACCTAAGTCGTATGAGATTGCGTTGGACTCTTATTATAATAACCTTCATTGTAAAGTGACTTAAATCAGATGAAATTGCGTTGGCTTCTCTATAATAAGGCGTTCGATGTAAAGTGACTTAAGTCAGATGAGATTGCGTTAGCTTTTTATATAATAAGATGTTCATTGTAATGTGACTTCAAGTTAGATAAGATTGAGATGGATTCTACATAATAAGATGCTCATTTTGTAAAGTGATTTTAAATCAGATGTGATTGCGTTGGCCTCCTATAAAAAGACTTTCATTGTAAAGTGACTTAAGTCAGATGAGACTGCGTTGGCCTCACATATAATAACACCATTGTGAAGTGACTTATGTCAAATGAGATTGCGTTGGCCTCTTATATAATAAGACGTTCATTGTAAAGTGACTTAAATTATATGAGATTGCGTTGGCTTCTTATATAATAACACCATGGTAAAGTGACTTAAATCAGATATGACTGTGTTAGCCTCTTATGTAATAAGAATTTCATTGTAAAATGACTTAAGTCAGATGAGATTGCGTTGGCCTCTAATGTAATAACACCATTGTAAAGTGACTTAAATCAGATAAGACAGCGTTTGCCTCTTATACAAAAAGACGTTCATTGTAAATTGATTTCAAGTCAGATGAGATTGCGTTGGCCTTTATAATAAGATGTTCATTGTAAAGTGACTAATGTCAGATGAGATTGCGTTGTACGAAGAAAACAGATTAACGAAAACAAAAACCGCAGGAAGATAAGAAAACTATGGCAGCAAAAGGAGAACTGAATATGATAACTTATTTTCTTTGTATATTTTGCAAGGAACAAAAAACGAAAGGAATACATGATAGTTTGTAGAAAATCGTGCGTAAAATTTATATGAATTTCCTTCTCGAACATCGAAAGCTGTGAAGAATGCCCGATGTTTTTTTTACACTCTTGTAAAGAAGAAGCAACAGAATTTAGGCCAAGAGGAGGAGCAATCCAAGAGGCACAATTCATGGACGTTTTGCTCGTTAGGACCGAAACCTCGTAATCATGCGCGGCCGAAGCCAAGGAGAAAAACGGCTCCTGTTGTGTCCAAAATGGATTTTCTTGTTGCCTTTCCGGTCGCTAGTGACGTTGCGTTTATTCTTATTGTTTCGTTTTTATAAAAGATGAAGACGCTTTATTCTTCAGAAACGTTATTAGGGCGATGAATTTTAGATTTAGAGATTGAATCATTCTTTGAAGATAATACATCGGGTATTTTTTTCCCCTGTATTTTCAAAACTGACCATTAACTATCATTCTCGGGGATGAATTGTATATTTAGAGATTAAATCCGTCTTTGAAGATAATATATTAGGTCAGATTTTTGCCTTAATTTTCAAAACTGACGCTGGAATAATCATTCTCGGAATTTGAGATAAACAGGAAAGGAAGACTTTCTTTTCTTAATCTTTAAAATAATCTTCTAAAGAAGTTTTATATCTTATCCTTAGGCGAATTTTGAAATAATCTTCTAAAGGAGTTTTATATCTTATCCTTTGGCGAATTTAACTCTCTCTCTCTCTCTCTCTCTCTCTCTCTCTCTCTCTCTCTCTCTCTCTCTCTATAGAAAGAGAGAGAGAGAGAGCATCGTTTGCACAATGCGCGCGAGAGATTTTAGTCTTGGGTTATGGAAGTATAGCTTGAAATTAACCAAAAGCAGCCAGCATCTTTTGAATGTAGCGTAATAGTGGACATAGATATAGTCTTAATTGTTGCAAGAGGCGGTTTAAACTATTTATATAGTTATGATTATTCTTATACTAGAGAGCTCCCTCTGCGTAGAATGGTCATGTTTAAAAAATAAATAAATAAATAAAATAAAAGATAAAATTTACCTTGAAGAAAATAATTATCATTAAATACATATCAATAAATAATAAACTAAGATTTCAAATCCACAAAAAAAAAAAAAAGAATTATTTACTCATACATAGACAACGGTTGATGGATAAAAGTGTATACGATAATGAGAAGAAAAAGAAGCAAGAAATATGACCGTACAGCGAGCTTCCTACTCATCATAGTTAATAGACAAAACATCGACAATGCTCTCTGAAACTGGTCCTTAAAATCCCCTTTCAAATAAGCTGCATACCAAGGGAATGCTGTCCCTAAAGAGCTTTGAGACGTGGAATTAGCAGTTCGTTTTTTCACGGAAGGCTGTCAAGTATTTTTTGAATATGGTTGTGCGACATTTTCCTTTTACTTATAATTTGCTTAGAATGGATATTTATGATTTATATTTACTAGAATGAAAAGGTAAAAAAAAAAAAAATAATGTGCATGT
>NC_087205.1:1428144-1438144 GCF_015104395.2 Macrobrachium nipponense | reverse complement strand
GCACTGAAGACTTAGTCTTTAACAAGGGGAATCACGCGGCCCGATGAGGACAAAGTGCTTTTGATGTAGAAGGGATAAAAGTGAGACTTGAAAATGAAATTAGCAAGAGCCGTATGGTAGTAAAAGGTGCTGGTTTGGAGTTTACACTTTAGACGTACCTGGATGCCATGTTCAGTGGACAAGTGCGGCGTCCGGCTTGTTCTCAGATTTGGGCGAGCCAATAACGCCGTTAGGCTTAAGTGTGGGAGGCTCGCTGGCTGGACATCCATCCGAGGTCACGACTGCAGTCGACTGAGAGAGATGCTGGTTCTCTGGGAATCACGGGGCTTCCATATACCGCCTCGGGCACTGCCTGAAAGCGTAAACACAACCAGCAAATTGGGAAGGAAAATAGGTCTTATTGTAGAAGTCCCTAAAATCCATCTCGAGGCCTAGCTATCCTGTGACTTGCCTATCTTACCATAAGCTTCCATCAGACCGGAAATACCTTCCTAACGAACGGGCTGCCTTCCAAAAATCCAAATCCCAGTTGCTTTGTAGGAGAAAACATGCTCCTCATTCATAACTCCAATTAATTAAAAACTGCTGGGAAGGCGAGGTGTTCAATAAACGTAGCAGCTCCCCCTGTTAAGGAGGCATTCACTCCCTTTCGGGCGTGAAGGCCTTGACTTAGATAAGTTGATCGTCTCGACTACCCAGTTCTCCTACTCTAACTAAAGTTTTTTGAGCAGCGATACAGCTAACTACAGCAGCCTACCTAACTTATAGGTGGAGATGCTAAGCGTACTAACTTAATGGAGTAATGTAGTCTAGCCTAAGTGATAACTACGGGTTGTCTGTGACGACAGTCTACTCTACCCCTAGATAAGGTTACTTGAACATTCTACTTGCTACTAACCTAATGCCCTGGTACTGAATCATTAGCCTAACCTACTCAATACAGTTAATTGGGGACGCAATCATTCCAGAGTGTGGTACGCACAGCAGTGATGTGTCGCAGGAATTCTTAGAATACATGAGATGAGGTAATGATGCGTGAGGATGATGAGTGGTTAGTAGAATACCAGGATGGAAATGTAATGAGGTAATTATATTTAAGTGAGGGTTAGTATTACAATTGCTAGGGGTTAGAGGGTTAGTTTACTGGCAGAGATCAGGCTGGCTACCTTCTCTGGGTAGGTGCCAGGACCACTCTTGCAAATGAATGTGACACTGTACCTCGGACAAAGGTGTCAAGGAGAGCACGTGGCTCTTTGGTTAGTGTGTTAATGGTTTAATGATTTGTTACGTCCCTTCTTCTTCTTATTATTCCTCCAGGGCCTGGCTATACCAGTCCTAGGAGTAGACGGAGGCACCGACTCTGGGGTAAGGCCCAGAAACGCTGTCAGGAGCAGAGGCAGTGGTAGCCTGAGGGATTGCAGGAGAACACCCTACTTCGGTATCTGCAGCAACCGTTGTAGAGGTAGAACCTACTGCAGGGGAGGCCCTCACTCCGGCTGCTGCGACAGCTGTCGTAAGGGTAAGACTCCAGGCTGACTCCTGGTCGGGCAGTTCCTGGTCGTCCAGAGGAGGTGAGAATGTTGGGTCTGCCGGAGGTTCATCCTCGGGCGACAGTGGTACGGGGGAAGAAGAATGATGGGCTGGAGATTGGCCATGGGCTGCGGTAAGCTCCATGCCTGTTGGAGGATCTCCTGTAGGGGGATCCTTGATTAAGTTAGGCGCCGGCGCTAGCTCGGGGCCAGGCGCAGAGGTCAAGTTCGGTGGTGGCTCTACGTCCAGGCTGGATGGAGCTTGGCACTGCTCAGTGCTGCCAAGTGGCACTGGCAGAGAGTTGAGGTCGACTGGACCTGTGACGGGTACCGGAGGTGCAATACCTCTCAGCGTGCCCTTGGAAATGGGAGACAGAGGCTCCGGTCTCTTGTTGAAGGCTAAGCCTTGTGGAAAATGGACAGTGTCCACTGCTGGTGGCTTGCTAGGGCACCTAGGCCAATTCGTGGAGTGCCCTAGTATGTTGCAGGTTTTGCAACGGAACTGTGAATGGTCAATCTCCCTCCTTGGTAACGGGGGAGACTGTTGGTGGACGTACTTCCTGGAGGAAGTAGAATTTAGAGTACTCCTTGCTTTGGAGAGATTGGTTGTGGGGTTAGGACCCCTAGGCTTTTTGAAATGTGAGGGAGACTTCATGTCTTGCCCTAGAAGGAGGTCGTAACCTCCTGGAATGTAGCTTGCAACTGCAAGGATACAAACCTTGGAGAAGTGAGGTTTGGTGACTCTCAATTGTACGGTCGGAAGGATCAGTTTAATATGATTGATGCCTTCAATTGTGATTAGTTGACGTCTATCGACGTTAGCCCTCGGGGGATTCGGTCTTCCCGTATTAGGGATATTTGAGCACCAGAGTCGTCGTAGGCTCTGACGTGGCTTGGCTAATAATGACCCTGGAGGGGTGCGACGGTTATTGGGCCCTTAGCCGGGGGTCCTAGCAAAGCAGGATTGATAACTGCCATTGCGATGGCACGAATATTAAAATTTGCGCACCCTCCATAATTTGCAGACATGTGTCCCTTGCGGCCACAGTCTCAGCAGAACTTGTTCCAGAACTCCTTCCGTGGCACTGGACGGTAAGGCCGAGATGGCCCCACAGGTTGCGAATCTGTGGAGTCACCAAGGCAGGCAGTGTGCTCTGGCACAGGTGAAGAGTCCTCTCTGGCAGTGATTTGACGTGGGGAGGTTAAGGAACCCTCTGTTGAATCACCCTCGGAAACAAATCCGGGCTTAACTGGTGGGCTTACCTCTTCCAAAGTGGAGGAGGTAGGCGGTAAAATGGTAAGAGGCTGAGAGGATGCGGCAGGAACTTTGGGCTCTGACACTGGGTCAGGGCCAGGTTCACAAATAAAAAGGATGTCTGGGACATCGGAGGCACTAGCCTCTGAATCTAAAACTGACTGATTATGAGGCATGCAGCAGGGATCCGGTGCATCTGGTAGTGGGAGCTGCGTCCAGGGGAGATACGGTTTGAGTAGATCTCGGCCCAATATTACCTGGTAAACATCATGAAATGGGTCAACTACGCCCAGACGGCACAATGTGGTTTCCCTGGTCTCCTGGGAAGGAACAGAATAGAGGTTATCGTCAATCCATTCAAACTGAATTTCTTCGTCCGTCTGGATTTTGGCACCCCTAGGCAATGCCTTTCTTGAAATAAGGGAGACCTGGGCTTTGGTGTCGGCCATGACTTGTACTCACTGATAGGCTGTAGGAGACTGTTCATCAGGCAGGGCTACATGGTAGCCTTGGAGGAGTTCACCCTGGAAGCTCTCATCCCAAGGTAGGGATCCACTTGGGCACAGGTCGGAATCCACAGCATGCCCACGCACACAACAAGTGGTGCAGAACCTCTGCAACCACCTCTTACCGGGAGTCCAGCTCATGGCCTGGGTCTTAGAAACTTGCCGAGAGATTTCTTCATCTCTGAGAGCTAGCTCATGCTGTCTCTCTTCTTCTCTTTCCTTCTTCTCTGCTTCTTTGGCTTTTCTCTTGTTCTCTCTTTCTTCCCTTTCTTGCAGACGCGCGGCATCCTGCTGCGCCTTATCCACTGGTCCAGTGCTGGTCCAGTGTAACCGGCCTCCTTGCCCAGAGTTATGAGGGCTTGGAGCTTCTCTAGCTCTACGGCAAAGAAGTCGCGGGAAGCAGGGGAAGACATTTCCCTTAGGCTGCAGTAGAGGCTCAGATGAAAATGATAATAATGGCCAGGGACAGCTCTGGATGGAATAGGAGTGCCTACTGTGTAATGTGGCACTCACTTGGAAATGGGTTCTACGATAATGGCAATGAAGTCTTACAAGACTGGGTGCTCTGTGGCACTTGGGAAGTGTCCCGTAAGTTGGTGGCACTTCTGGGATGGCACCTTCTGAGGAGGTGAGACAATCACATGGAGTGTGCGGCGTACGTCACACTTAAGGGCATTCCTCACTTGGGAGACGCTGGAATGGGCTACCTGTAGGTCCAATACAGGTGCACGGCACTTATGGAGGCGTTCCGTGGTTGAGTGATCCGAAATCGTGGATACTCTAATGAATGGGCGTTCTGTAGGACGGACAAGCAGGTATAGGGCTACCTGTACGTCTGTACAGGTGCACGGCACTTTCAGGAGGCGTTCCTTTTGGGACAGCACTAGTAGTGCTGGTATTGCGGCACTTCGGGAGGCGTTCCCTTGATTGGGTGATCCGGGATAGCGGATACACTAATGGATTGGGCGTTCCGTAAGGACGGACACGCAGGTTTGACAGCACTTAGGGCTGGTGTTGTGGCACTTTCGGGAGGCGTTCCCTTGGAGTGTTCCGAAGGATCACTGACCCTTGTACACGGACACACTAATTAATTGGGCGTTCTGTAAGGACGGACATGCAGGTATAGGGCTACCTGTACGGCCTGTACAGGTGCACAGCACTTATGAGGAGGCGTTCCTTGTTTGGAGCACTGGTATCGTGCTGGTGTGTCCCGTCGGATGATACTAAATGCAGTATACTCAAGTATACTGAAATGAAATGGCACTCTGTTCGGGGCAGAGTGTAATGGTGGAGGAGAGAAAGTAAAAGGTGGGAGTACTTCAGCAGCCAGTCGATGGACAGTGTCACGAATTAGTGGCACTGTAAAATGGTAAGACCTGACGTGCACTGTTGGTGGCCAGTCCTAGACTGGTAATGACTTCCTTGATGGAAGTAATGAAGGTTATGGTGGCACACTGTGCGGTTTGTGCTTGCGGTATACGTAAGTCTTTTGTGATAAAAATGGAAAAGACTACTTGGGCAACGACAGGTAATGGTAATTTGAAAATGCTCAGTCCTTTGCTGAAGTACTCGGTAAATGAAATAAATGCTTGCAAAACTGCAATGGACACAGGAGCGTACGTATCACGCTCAGTGTAAATGAAAGACACAAGAGACTAAAATAATGTTAATTCTGCATGCGTATAAGAAATGGACGTAGTACTCTTGGCTTCGTGAATAATGGGTTCTCTCTCTCTCTCTCTCTCTCTCTCTCTCTCTCTCTCTGAGAGGGTGAAAAATGATATATGACAAACTCCTTTGTATTTAATTGAACTAATACTTTTAGTTTTAATACGATGCAACTTGCGTTAAATGATTTACTTACGTTAACGTTTACTGAAAGAATTGCTTTTGAATACGTTTTATGAAAATGATAACGCGCTCGCGGTGAACGATGTTTTTCGTTAATGGCAGTGGCTTGCGCTTATATGAAATGATTTGCTTTTCAATATGAATTTACAACAATGACGCGTTTTATGTTAACAATTCTTGTGATTTACTCTTTGAAGATTTACGTTAACTTTACGTAAGGATACTAGGTCCCTGTGACAAGTGAAAATGACGGTAAGGATTTTAAACGATGTTAGCAAACATTTGTAAAAGAGGTTATGTTAAGTCCAAAGTGAAATGAAACTTTCGCTCAGCGAGCGAGTGAGCGATGCTAGGTGAGACGCGTGGTGAGGCGAGCAGAGCGGGTTGGACAGCGTGTCGTTTAAACAGCTGATTTTCTGTAAACGCGGAGGCGATTTACAACACGAAATTCTAATTTCTTATTCAAGGCAAATTACGTTAATTTCTCTGGCAGAACGATAGATACTAGTACTGAGATTGATTTTACTTACGTTAAAACTTCAAGACTTACGCTACTTTGCTTAAATCGTTGAGATAATGCTTAAAGGGATAAAAAACATGGCTGCGCTTTGTGAGACCGAACGTTGGCTGGGAAAGCGCATGCGTGAAGCTTACGAGCTGGCAGGTTTGTGAGTGTTCACGCTCAGCTTAAGGTGAGGGCTACACGGTTACCAACACTTGGAATGAAAACTAAGTTAAAATGAATTCCCCTAACCTATCACAGACAAAAGAATTGTACACTTCTTTTGCCGTAACTATTAGTAGAACACTCCTAACTAGCTAGGGTTTCTAACACAACAATAAACCCTGGAAAAGCACTTCCTAGTTTGATCTAGTACTTTCTGGCATCTATCTAACACGTGCTCTGTCTCGTCAGACGAGAACAATGCAAAATAAAAGATTCACTTATCGCTCCGGCCGTTACAATATAATAATATTTCTCACTTAACACTTATTTAAAACACTTCGTAATAAAAATACTTAAACGTACCTTAAGCTAACATTTGTTATAAAATAATCATATTATATGAATGGTATACCTTACAGTGAGCCAGTGTGTCTTCCGCTGCAAGTGTGCTTTGATTTTGCGCTTTGTAAAAACATTTACATTCGTTTTGCAAGGGATAACGCGATTTACAACCTTTTTAAGCAAGCTAGGTTCGAATCTTTGGCGAGGTCAACATTGTTATGTATGAAGCCGGCCTTGAAAGGACTCCAATACGTAAACAGGAATAGTTGAAGGAAAAAATTACTTGAACTTACTGTAAAAGGATTTATAGTGATAATTTACTCTAGAGGAAAAAGGTCGCCAGAAACTCAGCTAATTACTTTACAGCTATTTATTTACAAGAGGCCCTTACTGGCCTGGAGAAAAGTAAATGCAGCTTGTCCACACGTTGGGACCCATATATCTCTCACAAATGGATAGCGGGCTAAAATGTGATTCACGTAATGAAAGCTGGGTTTCGATATCTTGCGGTAATGCAACACTTGCGGGCGGACAAACTTGACATGTGACTCAGGGAATCTGGAAAAAGATCCCAGATTAGACAAAATAAAAGGAAAAGGACTTCTTGCACAAGTTACGATTATTCAGTTCTCTAACACTGGGGAATAGGAACTCTAATTTTAACTGAGGTATGCACTGAAGACTTAGTCTTTAACAAGTCAAGGGGAAGCATGTGGCCCGATGAGGACAAAGTGCTTTTGATGTAGAAGGGATAAAAGTGAGACTTGAAAATGAAATTAGCAAGAGTCGTATGGTAGTAAAAGGTGCTGGTTTGGAGTTTACACTTTAGACGTACCTGGATGCCATGTTCAGTGGACAAGTGCGGCGTCCGGCTTGGTCTCAGATTTGGGCGCGCCAATAACGCCGTTAGGCTTAAGTGTGGGAGGCTCGCTGGCTGGACATCCGTCCGAGGTCACGACTGCAGTCGACTGAGAGAGATGCTGGTTCTCTGGGAATCACAGGGCTTCCATATACCGCCTCGGGCACTGCCTGAAAGCGTAAACACAGCCAGCAAATTGGGAAGGAAAATAGGTCTTATTGTAGAAGTCCCTAAAATCCATCTCGAGGCCTAGCTACTCCTGTGACTTGCCTATCTTACCATAAGCTTCCATCAGACCGGAAATTCCTTCCTACGACGTGCTCTCTCCCAAAATCAGTTGCTTTAGGAGAAAACATGGCTCCTTATTCATAACTCCAATTAATTAAAAACTGCTGGGAAGGCGAGGCGATCAATAAACGTAGCAATATATATATATATATATATATGATTACATATATATATATATATATCTATATATATATATATATATAATATATATATATATAATATATATATATATATATATATATATATATATATATATATAGTATATATATATATTATATAATATATATTATCATAAGAAAATTCCTTGCCCACGAAGGAAAAGTGAAACATCCAAGGGATTATTAGGCCTTTGTTTATATATATACATTCTTCACGTTCCGTATCTTCGTGAATTAGTTATGCCTTTCTATATCTGAACGTGCTTGTTGTTATCCCTTGATATTCGATTATGTCTTTGTAGATATAGGACTGCTTGTCATTGATATAAAGAATGATCAATTATTTCTTTTTATTTTGATAATTTGCCTATTCTTATGGGACAAACAAATGTGGTTTTATTGGACGTACACGATGCAAAGAAAAAATGTTGGAGGAAAAATGTCCAGAGATAATTGATAAAAGGTTGTTTTTATTAGAAAAAGGAAATTCTGCTTGAAAGGATTTCCAAGCAGGAAACATAACGCACAAATTTTTCACCTTTTCCTGTTACCTGTCTTTGTCTGCAGGTTGTATTTCCTTTGGAGTCACCCTTGGGTTTATAGCCTGCTCACTCAGTCCATAGGGATTTTCAGCCGAAGATTTAAAATTAGAAAGAAAGAACGATAAGTAAATGTGGCACTTAAGGCCGAGGACAGACCTTCAGTGCGGTGGGCCACGGCTGACCGGCGAAACCGCCCAGGCAGACATTTCAGCTCAGATTTCGGCATCAAGTCTTCCAAGCCTCCAGAGGGAGATATCGTGGCCGTACGTTGATGAGATACCCTCAAGGTTTTTATTAAACGTCCACACAGTTACACCTTTTAGTCATACAAGCCTAGAACGAAGGGAAATCGAGTTCTAACCACTAGCATGAAAAGTTGTATTTAGCAGAGCGTGGTTTCGATCCACGGACCTCTGGGTTATGGGCCCAGCACGCTTCCACTGCGCCACTATGCTCTGTTTTAGAGAATTTACCTATTCGTTAGATGTGGATTCTTGCAGTGCTTGAAGTTCAAGGGAAGGGTTTCCAGTCTTAAGATACTGGAAATGAAAAGAAGTTGGCAAGCACTCGTGTATACAAATTTTATACACATACATTATACTATATATATATATATATATATATATATATATATATATATATCTATAATATTATAATATATATATAGATATATATACTATATGATATATATATATATATATTATATATATAATATATATATATCTATATAGATATATCTATTATATATATATATATATATATATATATATATATATATATATAAGATATCTATATAGATATATATATATATATATATATATATATATACATATATATATATATATATATATATATATATATATATTTATATATATATATCAGATTCAACAAATAAATTAAATTCACAAAACCGAGCAGAGTGGCGCAGTGGAAGCGTGCTGGGCCCATAACCCAGAGGTCCGTGGATCGAAACCACGTTCTGCTAATCACTACTTCCATTGGTAGTGGATTGAACTCGACTTCCCTTCGTTCCAGGCTTGTATGACTGAAAGGTGTAACTGTGTGGACATTTAATAAAAACCATAAGGATATTTCATAAACTTTGAGTTATGAGGGTATTATTAGTGATTTTAATAATATAAATTCTTGGAAGTAATGTATTTAAACATTTTTGAAATAGCTCAGTTTTAAAATACGTCAATATATATAATTTTATGTGACTACGAAAACTTTTTAAAAAAGTATTCGACATCTTCGCAATGATCACATTTATCATTGTTTCTGACATTTAAAATTTTCAGCCTATTGTTGGTCGCCAATTTCTGTGAGCATATTTAAAAGCAAATACTCGTTCCATGACACCAGTGAAAGCTTTGACAGTCAGTCTTGATTGGTCTGTTGGGACTAATGGTCTACATCAGGCCCCCTACTCCCTTTCACACCTCACCATACGACAAGGCCGCGCACTGGCATAAGGCCGGATTAATCTAAACCAACTAACCAATCTTAAAAAGCTTAGTGTGCTGTATTCACTGCCCCGGTGTGTTCAATATTATGATGCCATGGCCTACCAGAACGACTGAAAAGCGCTTTAGTGGCGTGGTCGGTATGGTGTTGGCGTACCACCTCGGTGGCCGCGAGTTCGATTCTCGGACATTCCTTTGAGGTGTAAGAGATGTGTATTTCTGGTGATAGAAGTTCTCACTCTCGACGTGGTTGTTGAATGATCACTGGTTCCATGCAACGTAAAAACACCTTACAAACAAACAGAACGACAGAAGTTTAAACATGAACCAGCAAAACATTATGAATTTCAAAATGCTTTTGGAAAGCTGAAGTAGCGAAATGGCCATGAAAATGCAAGTAGGAAGACTACCAATTAGTGGGCACCTTGGCATACCTATTTCCGGGGTCTTGGCGTTTTAGCAAAGGTCGAAAGGTTGAAGAGATGCAGAGGAGCCATTGTTGCGAAAAACGATGTTAAAACATTGCAAAAGCGCGGC